>NW_027281202.1:57500-107906 GCF_046629955.1 Centroberyx affinis | reverse complement strand
CAAACTTTAAAAAACACCTTTCCATCATGTAAACAGTCTGGCCTCCAGTTTGCCTCTGTTAACATTACAGTTAGACTCTGGAATGCAGTGAATCTCTCAACTGACTTGTAAATTTACTAAATCACATATTAATAATATAGTAACAAAAGGAAAGATCAACTCAAAGCTTGAATTACTAATCATTATTACATTTTCTGAATCAGAAAATTTCACAATCGTGTACATGTTGTAGCAACTGTCAAGAAGACTGTGATTTACAAGACATAAGACAGATCTATAATGCAGGAGTTTACACACGCTGCCTGCGGTTCCCATGGAGCAGCACAGCTATTATTTAATAAAGTGTGAAGGATGGCAAAATGAATCCTGGGAGCTGCAGGAACTTGATCAGATTGTCAGATGACCTGATCTGACCCAACTGGAATGACTCCTCACAAGCCTTTGGAGTAGAGACTAGGGCTAAAGACAAGACAGTTTACTGTGTCACAGTAACCTACATTTGGAAACAAATCCACCTTATCACACTATTCACTTTTACTTTACGTTACTGAATGGATCTATGGATCTACAACCACACCACAACAAGCTTTTTCAGGTAACTCACTTTTTCTAGCCTTGTTATTATAGGTTTATTTGCCCATTATTCTGTGCTCAGCTAATTCTGCAATGGCTCTCTTTGATGGCACTTAGAGATTTGTGACATGACTGCAAAGCCTCTATTTAACTTGGGTGAACAGAAACCTGACTTGGACAGAAAGATGGAAGGGGGGGGGCATATTTCAGCTAAGGATAGGCTCCTTTATTGTTTGGGTGTGTCGGGAACCTGTCAGTTTGTTTAACAGTGACTGATAACCTATTGCTGCTGTACACACCTATGCCCTGCAGGTGACAGGTGACACTCAGATTTTCACCTGAAAACAGGGATATGAGATATGAACACATATTTCTAAACCACATTATTCTTTAAAGTCACACTAAAATGAAAAATGACTTGTTCGCCCAGTTAGGTAATTCTCCATATCATAATATACACCTAATTTAACAACAAATGCCCAAAAATGTACAAAAAACATTTCCTGTATTTTTTTCATCATAATCATAATTATTTTTCATTCCTGGAAAACAGCATGTTTTTCGTAGTTATTTCATGGTGTACCAAAAAACTCCAAACAACTATGCCACCACAGATTTTTGAACAGCCTCCTCTCTGTCCCTCCCATCATATAAAACCTGCAACTTCACAACTTCACAACTCACAATGACATGAGTAGTAGTGAATTTTTGGGTGTTCACCCCTGAAAACCAGTCTCCTTTACCTAAGACACCATGGTTGCGTCCTGGTGGCTGGAATTTTAAACCAGGATTAGTGAAGCTCAAGATTAAAAACAATTGTGAAGCACTGAGTCACTTTCCATATTTGTTCTGGTCCAACCCGCCCACTTTTGACCTGTCTCTCTTTTAATGTCAACATCCTGTTTAACCAGAAATAAAATTACAGAAGCAAGACGCCATCGAAATGCTGCTTCCTTGTGACTTCAAAGGACAGATATTCTAAAATTAATAGAGAGAGAGATATGACAACGTTTGATTTGGCTGTCCAAACAGTTGTCCAAAGAGCAAAGACTCACACACACACACACACACACACACACACCCGCGCGCAAACACAAACACACATGCACACACACACACACACGGAAATCGATCTCTGGGTGTTGGAATGGGATTTCAGGAGGGTAAATTCCATAAATTCCACTCCCTATTTCAGTCCAACCTCTGCTCTCCTTATATGCCTCCTCATCTCCTCCTCCACCCTCCTCCTCTCCTCTGTCTCTCTCTGTCAGCTGAATGAATGAGTTTAGCAATTGCACTCTCCAACTAAAGGAATCTACAGTATGAAGAGAGAGGGACAGCAGTGTCACTGGGAACCAAAATGAAGAACTTACTGATCTAAAATTCCATGCCTTTTCCATGACTTTCCATAACTAATGCCCGAAAGGTGTTCTTCCTTCCTGGTTTGTTAATGTTGTTTTTCTAAAGGGTTGAACAGTCTGGTTTCCACTCAGCTGGGCTGAAAACCACCATCTAATGCAATAAATGTGTGAAACAAGTTGTAAAATACATTCTGTTGTATTGCTGTAATGTGACTAATCTGTAAATTCCCTGATATTTGTTGACTTCCCTGACTCTTCTGAATTTATCCAATTCCCAGACTTTCCCTGTCTGGAATACAACTCTCAAAAGGTATCAATGTTTTCAAATGGTGGATATCTCCTTTTGAAAATAAACTCTTCAAGTGCTTTAAGGCCCCCTTCTCTTTCTTCCTCTCTCTCTCTCTCTCTCTCTCTCTCCCCTTCCCCGTTGTGAAGCTGAGCCCATCACATAACATCACAGCCGGCACTTCGTCCATCCACTGTTTGTTCACACACACAAAAAAAGCGTATCCCTCTCCCTGGCATCCTGTCGTGGGAATGACACACACACACACACACACACACACACACACATGCACGCACGCACACACACACACACATATTGTACGCATTCACACAAAACTGTCTGGGTTAAATCGGCTTGGATGCCTTCCCTGTTTGAAACAGCTTTCAACTGTTCCACACTTGCTCTCTCTCTCTCTCTCTCTCTCTCTCTCTCTCTCTCTCTCTCTCTCTCTCTCTCTCTCTCACCTTAGGTCTTTCCAGGTCACTCGGCCAATTTGGTTTCTCTGGTAGAAGAGTGACTGGTCGGCTGCAGGGAACAGAGGGTCTTCGAACAGACGTCCATTCTGCTGGCACTGCCTCCTCAACACAGAGTAGGACTGGCCCTCGTATGGAACCGCCATCCCCTGCACACACACAACAACTGACACGTTTATTATTTATTATTGTTAAAGGTGCTGCGTGTAGCATTTTAACATCAATAAATCATTACCACATTCATTTTAAGACATTAGTATGATTACCGTAAACAAAGAGTCCATCACTAGCTGTGTTTACATGGAGCCTTTTATTCCACTAATAATCAGAATAGTAGCATACGCCAGTTTCGGTGTATGCTGGTGACGAAATCATTGCGTGCAACACAAAATGTCCGTTGCTGCCACTTTTGGAGTCGTATGTTCTGATAAATCTGTTGCTTAATCAGAAAATCAAATAAATAAATGAAAATGAAAAAATCTGGATGTTACAAAATGTATTCGAATGCACATGCAATGCCGCACATGCGCACACACACTGTATATTTTGTCGTTTTTAAAAAGTTTTTTAGATGTAAGGTTTTTAAGCAATTTTATAGCAGTTTTATAAGACATTGTGGAATGGTGTGTTAATTCTGTGTATGACTGCAAACCACGAATAAAGCCACTACTACACACACACACAACACACACACACACACACACACACACACACTAGTCTTATTGGCAGGCTGTCTGAAACCGTGGAAACAACCATTACTGGAGAAAGCAGGCAGGTTTTATGACTTCTGACACTGTGACAACTACAGACAGGAACTATGGGAATAAGAAATCACAGTTGGTGGGCCGCTGGATCCTTCTAAATGGACTGTCAACATTAAAAACGGAGAGAAAACAACTATTGAGGAGTCCTAGCAGACCTAAAGCTGTTATAACCAAACCCCAGCAGCAGGAAAGCAGGCTTTCAACTGGGAACACTACAGATGTGGCTTTGTCCCAAGGCCGCATATTTGTAGCAAATTGGTAATGAGAGATAATATACCAAACGAGGGACACAAGAGGGGTGTGTGTGTGTGTGTGTGTGTGTGTGTGTTTGGAGTGTCCTGTGATCCACATTCTTTTGACTCTACCTAGATAACACAAAATACTCTCTCTGTCCTTGTCTGCATGCATGTGATTTTGAATGTGTGTGTGTGTAGCCTATGTGTGTGTGTGTGTGTGTGTGTGTGTGTGTGTTCCATAGTGTCCTGTGACACACTGTCTATTTGCATTCTCTTGACATGGGCAACAACCAAACCTCATTTGGATAAGGATTAGCAATGAGGATATCCTCCTCTTTCAAAACACACACACACACACACACACCATAGTGAGTCAGACGTACAATACATAAATCAGGCAGTCAGGGAAAACAAGACAGAAACTTGATCAAGGATTGCTAGCAAAGCAAACATGTTACTAAAAGCATGAAGGCTGTAAGTGTGTCTGTGTGTGTGCATCCATGTGTGTGTGTGTGTGTGTGTAACAGCATTAAGTGTCTAACTCTTAACAGCAGCTTTCTGTCTGCCAGAGAGAAAGAGAACAACAGAAACAGACAAGTGTATATGTGTGTGTGTGTGTGTGTGTGTGTGTGTGTGTGTGTACGGTGTGTGTGTGTGTGTGTGAGTGTGTGTGTGTGTGTGAGTGTGTGTGGGGTGGGGGCACGGCAGGCCAATTAAGAACAAAATCACATTTAAAGTGATGGCTTTAACTGGACAGATTGTGGCCTAAAAAACTACATTTTGTCAACTTGTTGCTCGTTGCCATGGTGAATTTGATAAACAAGAAGCCAAACTAC
This sequence comes from Centroberyx affinis, assembly GCF_046629955.1. Lineage (NCBI taxonomy): Eukaryota > Metazoa > Chordata > Actinopteri > Beryciformes > Berycidae > Centroberyx > Centroberyx affinis. The sequence continues at coordinate 103,377 of NW_027281202.1, read as the reverse complement.
TCCATGTACACTGATACAAATGAAAATGACCTGTTAAATATTATTGTGCCCATTTTCAATATTACATACATTTCAAAATATCTAATGGGGTATTTTTTTTATTAGAAATTATTATCTATGATTCCCACAGTAAATGAATAAGAACAGGAAGCCAAATCAGGGATTCAAAATGGACGGGCAGAAGAAGAGCGCTCTTCATTCATGTTTATTCATTACTTTATCGAGGAAAGAAGCAAAGACAAGGAAAGCAGGGAGACAAGCGTATTTTGGTAGATTTTCAAAATCCGGTTTGCTCTCACCACTACGGTAGAGAGGAAAGTTGGAAAATTCTATTTCTGTAAACCACAGCCTTGTTTTTATAAAATTAAACCACTTTAATAAAAAAAAAAAACTCAAATGTTCAAGAAATGTTTTATTTCTATAATCAATAATAATGAAATGTTGTTTTTCTGCCTAACAATATAGTTCTTGCTAAGCAACACATGAGTGTCAGTATGAGCAGTGATTTTCGGTTTGAGCCTTATGTAATATTTAAATTAACTGTTATGCCGTTACATGTATTTATCATGGATTCGCAATGTCCTCAAACAGAACTTCAACCAATCAGAACTGAGGACTGGAAATACATTTTCTACAAAAAGAAGATCAATAAAACAGTGTTTTGGGTGAACTCTTCCCAGTCGTCCATGTTCCTCTAACATACGTCTATATCTAAACTGGCTGAATCTGAAACTAACTCTCCAAATGTTGTCCAGATGTCATCCTGTGGTTAGACTAGGATGCTGGTTACTGGTTACCATGGAAACAGTTTATGGGATGTTGCAGTCCAGTCAGTAATCATATTAGTGTTGTTTGAAGGCCGTAAACACAACCAGAGAGGGAAGATACTAAACAGAACACAGACTGCAGAGATAACTGTGTTTCAGTGAGTGTGTGTGTGTGTGTGTGTGCGTGTGTGTGTGTGTGTGTCGATGTGTATGTGTGAGTCAGTGAATCAGCGAGTCAGTGAGCGAGAGAGTAACAATATGCAAGAGGAAGAGAGAGAGATTGTAAGAAAGAGGGACATTTGGGAGAAAAAGGCGTGAGAGGATACAGAGGAAAGAGAGTGTGTGTATGTGTGTGTGTGTGTGTGTGTGTGTGTGTGTGTGTGTGTGTGTGTGTGTGTGTGTTTGACAGAAAGACTGAATGGCAAACAATGGAAGGAATTCTTCAACTTTTTTCAATGACAAACTGACTCTATTTAGTCACTGCTTGGGGGCCAGTTTCATTAAAACACTGTTATATCTGTCAGTGTAGCAAACACTGTGCTAGCAGAAACAGACTACTTAGTGCTGCTCAATTATGGCTAAAATGAATATTATTTTGCTATAAATTGTGATCATAATTATTCATCACCATTATTTGTCTCAATGACTTTAGGAGCAAAATTAATTGACTGCACTTTTCATCTTACATCAACATTTTGACTATTTTCAATTGCAATGGACCTTCAAAATGAAATGACTATTGCCAATATTGAATATTAACACTAGAAAGGCCAATAGATTTTGGGGTCCCAGAAAAGGCCAACAAGCTGTCAACCAAAGAGGGTAAATAAAGTTGTAAATACTATTTCCTTGCTCAATTTTGAAAATCAAACAACACTGGTTTGTACAGATAATGGGTCTAGAAAAAGTAATGGTAAAGTAAAAGTAAAAAGTAAAGTAAAATCCAAAACAACCATCATGGTGGCTTGGCCTTTCTAGTGTTAACTGTAGAAACTATTATCATGATGTGTGATTATACACACTTGATTGTACTAGCCTTACTACTACACAAAGAGAGAGAGAGAGAGAGAGAGAGAGAGAGCACAAGACAGAACTGTAGAAGAGAACAAGAGGGAGAGAGCGAGAGGGGGTGAATGAGTGAGAGAAACAGAGTGAGAGAGAGAGAGAGAGAGAACGAGAGAGAGAGAAAGAGAGAGAGAGAGAGAGAGAGAGAGCACAAGACAGAACCGTAGAAGAGAACAAGAGGGAGAGAGCGAGAAAGGGTGAATGAGTGAGAGAAACAGAGTGAGAGAGAGAGAGAGAGAGAGAGCGAGAGAGAGAGAGAGGTGGAGAGAGAGAAAGAGAGAGAGAGAGAGAGAGAGAGAGAGAGAGAGAGAGAGAGAGAGTATCTGAATACAAAGCGATGAGGCAGTAAATTTGCACAGACATAAACCACTTGTCAAAAAATAACATGGCCGACCCTTAGGAGGATCTGAGAGCGCAGATTGGTTAGAATCAAAACTGAGCTGAACTTCATTTCCTGCAGACAACCAGTATGACTAGAGAATGACTCATCATCAGATGGGGTAATAGGCGGTGTGCCTGCGTGAGTATGTGTATGTGTGTGTGTGTGTGTGTGTGTGCATTTGTCGCATTCATTAACTCCTCATCTATTATATTAACTAGTGTATTTGTCAGTACATGTTCTTACTAGCCATTCTGCATGTGTCACATTCCCAAATAAACTTCATATGTTCCATATCCATTTTTTTTTTTAAATGACACCCACCCCCATATTGACTTCTGGCATTAAAGTTGAGCACATTATGGGTTAGTATGGAAGTTAGGAGTCAGCGCTCATATAAAATAGTTCATTTTTTGAGGACAGTATCATCTATGTTTTTAAAATATTGCCTGATGAATTTCAAGCAGCAAAATTGATACTGTTTTAGAATGAAGCCCTACATATCTTACTCTATCCTCCATCAGCTCTGCAGACTTGTAAGTTATAAGTTGTAATAAGTTAGGCAAGAACTTCACTTTTGGTGTGTGTGTTAGGGTATTGGTGTGTGTGTTAGGGTAGGGGCATTAGGGCATTAGGGAGCATTTTTATAGCACCCGCTATGTTTTTCGTCCTCCTAATCTACAGTAGAGGGAGTTCCTCGTCGCTAACCTCAGATGACCTCTCAGTGTTATTCTGGTGCTGGGTCTGTGTGACAACAGGAGAGTCACAGCATAAACTCTGGGGGAAGGAAAAGTCCCAGGGAAATAAATAGAACATAACCAACCAGTAAGAGGGGGGGGAAATTACGCAAATGACAGTTTTCTTCCTCAATATTCCTTGTGTTAGAGCCTGACAAAGCACTGTTGATGCAGGAAAGATGAAAAAGTGTCAGCTGTAGGTTCATGGGACAAGGATCATACTGTATATCATGTGATGGTGAACTCAGAGGAAAGCAAAGGTCCCAGGAGGCTGGAGTGGGACACAGCCTACCGAAGCAAGCAGACCCAATTTACTTCATTCACATTCCCAATGTTCAGTTCTAACTAATCACAGACAGTTGGTGGATGCAGGAAAGGACTTTCTCCTTGCGTCTGTAAGCTGTAGCTACATGATACTGCAAGGGTAAACTTCAAGGGGGAAGGAAGGGTCCCAGGAAAGTGGAATGGAACCAAGCCAAGTTCTGCTTTAAGGTGCGACGTGTAGTATTTTTAAACATCAATATATCATTGTCAAATTAATTGTGTTACCTTGGTATAATTACTGTAAACAAATGAGACCATGGTGGAGACGATTGGTAGCCTCTATCTCATTGTTAATGCTTGAGTTTCTCAAAATTAAGACCACAATTGCCCATAAACCCTGTTGTTTCACCTCCCCCTCCCTGGCATTTTTGCATCTGTCTTTGACTCCTTCTGCCAAACTCTGAAAGCTTCAGCTCCCGTTTGCTCTGGAAGGACAGCACCCTCTTCCTGTTTTGTGACATAAAGCAATCGGGCAGATTCCTCGCCAAACCCGACCCGGTGACACACAATGTAAAATGCAGTGTGGACGCCGTGAGATGCTACCAATCTTCTGGGTGATGGTCTCGTTTGCTTATGGTAATTACACTAACGTCTCAAAATGTATGTGGTGATGATCCATTGATGTTCAAACGTTACATGTAGCCCATAATAACTGACGACAAACCAGCAGTTTACTCTCTCAAGATCCCCTGTGTTAAATTCTGAGAGAGCGCTGATGTCTGGATGCACGAAGCAGCAACTAATGCCCAAGAGAAGTGAGTTTGCAGTGAGGCGTGTGTAAGCTGTGGGTCTATGGGACCACGGGGTAGCGCGAGGGTAAACTCCAGGGGGAGGAGGAAAGGTCCCAAGAGACTGGAATGGAACACAGCCTACGGAGGCAGAAAGACCCTTGATATTGCATGAAAGTGTGGTGTGGACATAAGCATAAGTTAGACTCTAGGGGGCAAGGAAGGATCCCAAGAGGGTGGAATGAAATGGGTCCACGAGGCGGAAAGACCCTCGATTACTCAACATTCCCTGTGTTAAATTCGGACAAATTGAGCATGGGTAGCAGATGAAGGAAAAGAGCAATGTCTATGAAATAAAAAGTGGAGTTTGTCATAGGGTGTGTAAGGTAAGCTCTAAGGGGAAGGAGGAGTCCCAGTGGCTGGAAAGGAACATTGCCTATACCGGACTGGCAGACCCTGAAGCCACCTGTTCAAGTCAGTCAACAACTGCAGCTGTAACTCCTCTTTCTCTGTCTGCAGCATGACCAAACTTACTGCCAAGCCTTAATTTGTACCAAGCTCTGTTACTTTTTTTCCCCACACAAACATACTGGCACTCCTTAAATGTCCCACTCAATTCACTTCTCATGAATTTTATTTGCAAATGCACTGTCTCAGGATAAGAATATAATGGCTTCAGTATGTTTTTTTCAAATAAGCGGAGCTTCAGTACCCATGTCAATAGTCCAAGTCAATTCCAAGACCAGGTCCAGTCTAGTTCGAGTCAAGACCAGGTCCTAAGGGCGTCGAGGCAAAGTCAAAAACCGAGACCAGAGCAAATCAAGTCCTATTCAAGACCAAGACTAGGTAATTAACAGAGTACATGTCTTTCCAAATATAAAAATAATGCTTAAGGAGTTTCTTAAGGATCAGTAGAGATGTAGATCTGTCTGCCGAGGGTCTGTGCTACATCCTTCTAACATCCAACTAAATAAGGCATAGGATTTTGACTCATCAATGCATAGGAGTTTGAGAACTATTACATGCTATACACATGTTTAACCGCTTACGTTGTCTGTAGTGCTGGGGGGAAAATAAACAAAGGTGCACCAGGAGGGGAAAAAGTATATTTGATCATTTTTAGATAGGCGAGGAAAAGTCAAGTCAAAATCCAATCACCCATTTTGAATTTATGTCACATCCAGGGTGGGAAACTCTACCCACTAGATTGGCATATAACCTCTATAAAACTAGCATTACTTCAACACATAAGTGAGGACTTCAGATAGATCTAACAGTTATCAAATAAGCTAGCAATCTCAGCAACAACAACTACAACTGCTTGAAGTTAGCAGGGAGTTTCGCTAGTTTACAGCTTAAAATGTGAACCTCCAGATTCTTGAGATCCATTTGTTTCTAATATGATTTTCAGGGGGGAATCTGCAAAATGATAAATGGTTTTCTGATTCCCAAGGTTAGTATAATGTGCATATTGGTACACAACAGTAGGAGTAGCTGGGCTGTACTTGCTCTTCTGCGTAGTATTTCCCATGTCCAACGTAAGTTCAAAATTCAAAGTACAAAGGGCTGAGACAAATTATGAGTCAAAATATGTACGAGACCGAGAAAAGTCCAAGATGTCTGGAAATCTGGAGACCAGCCCTAAGCAGACACTTAAACCACTGGTTAAAACAACACCAGTAGACTTGCTCTACTGGAATCAACTGAAATTTCCCTTAGGGTGGAAAAAAGTAACATCTAACCAGGGACTAAAATCAAATGTTGGAGGTGGAGTTCTACTTTGACACTTAAATCAATATGAGACTGATCAGTTCTACCTGACTATGAGGTACAGCAGGAAGAGTTATTTGATAAACATCACCAAGCATTGCATTTTTATCCCGCAGGGACGGAAAACAAATTCATGACAAATTAATTATGCAGGATCTTTAAAGACCATCAGTCGGCGTATTACACACAGAGGTTGGCTATGGAGCAATACAGTAAGAACAGAAGGGATACCAGCCAAACATGGGTGTGGTTTCATGTGGGTTTTCCCTGGGCAATAACCGACATGGCACCGCAAATATGAGACAACTGAACAACAGCCCCATTCAATTGTTTAAAAAAAAAAATGTTGGCACTGTTACATGATATGTGAAGTGTAATAACTGTGGGCAATTTACTAAACATGTTTGATTTACCTGACTATAGCTTTGCCAAACTCTCTACTTGTCTCAATTTGGTAAACTAGACGTGTAAACACATTTCATAGAAGCAATTTCAAGCGCTTTTCAGCTGCGTCAAGTCAGCCAGAGACAGTCAAAACAAAACCGGAAATTAGGCGAATTCGCCTTCAAAATAAAAGCCCATTTGTCACTTTTGGGTAAAAGAATAAAAGTATTGCCAGAACAGTTGGAAGCGAAGGCGGTATATGTTTATATAACACTGCAATGGTTTATATTCAGTTTTCAAAAATAATATTAAAGGATGCAGTAGGATCATTAAAAGACATATTTTCACTTTGGTACGTATTAGGCTACTCAAAAAAGTGTTTTACTTTGAAGGTTTTGACCGGAAATCCATTATGTAATTCTCGCTAACTTGACACTAGTACATTTTTCTTCTGTATGTGGGTGAAGACGGCCAAACTAGGAACAAGATGCGCGCAAGAAATTGCCGTTCTATTTCTATTCTATTCTATTACATTCTATTCTATTCCAGTTTGTTTTATTGTTGTAGTAAGTAACGTTAATCAGAACTACTGTCGAACTATGTTGTATTCTGCACTACTGTGTTTTGTTTTTATCTCGTTTTTACGCACCGTGGCACCAAGAAAAAAGTTATTTTTATCGTTTCACTGTGCACGTCGGTTAAGTGGAATGACAATGAAGTTGAATTGAATTGTATTGCAATGAATTAATCTCTATTCTATTCTACTCAGCCGCTGACAGAAAACTCTCAGTGCGGTTTGGCAGAGAGATTTCCCAGCGGAGTTGATGAAACAGGAAACCGTTGAGCTTTAATGAGACTTTACCTGGACTGAAGTTTGGTTTAACGTTAGCTCCCACGGCTCTTCTTCTTCTCCCGGGAGGGTTTCGGTGTTTTCCTCTCTTCCTTCGCCCTCCGCTGCTGTCTGTCTGGGCGGTGATGCACGGAGCTGGTCGGCCCGGGTTTGGTTTTACGACACACACCAAGTTTATACCACATACACGCACACACACACACACACACACACACACGCACAGGGAGAAAGGAGGAGCTCGAGCTCTGTGGGGTTCTACCCGCTTTAACTGAAAAGGAGGCTCGAGCGAGTCTGAAACTTATGCTGCCTTCGCGTGCTGCGCGGAAATGTTGGAATTGCGACCAGAGGGCACTCAACTTGTTTTTAATTAAATATTTTTTTCTTTTTACGTATATTTTATGTAGATTTATTTTTTGATAATGTTAATTTATCTCAAATTCAGAAGGAAGCTTTGTTTTCTTGTTTACTTTCTATTTATCTTTTTTTTTTTATTTAAATATATAGCTATATCTAATTGATATGTTAAGCTGTGAAGATATTGATTGGTTTGTGGGTTGAATTTGCCTTATTTGATTGTAAATTGCTTGTGTTTCAATTTTTAAAAAAAATGAACGGCTCAAGAAAGTCGTTGGGAAAGAAGGATTTTCTGTGATATCCGAGTTGCCTTGATGTGATGTTCAGGGGTCATGGAAGTTGTATAAGTGATGTATTTTATTATGCTAGGTTATTGTTTGGCATTCTATGAAAATATTGTTGCATGAAGTGTCTTTTATCTCTTATGTGCTAGGTGTAGCATTTTACAATGTCAATATATCATCATCAAATTTATCATGATACCTTTCTATAATTATCATAAACAAATGAGACTATGGTCGAGCTGACTGGCGGTCTCTAGCTCACACAAATGGTATTGTTGGAGTTGGTGTTTCTCCAAATTAAAAACTACTTTTGTTGCAGGGTCCATTTTGTTAGAATTTCTCACCAAAAGCACTTGAAAGTCCGATTTACAACTTTTGCACTCGGAAGTAGGAGCTCAGGAGGAGCACCTGAAGGCAGCATAAAACAACTGGCACGAGATCAGTCCTGGACGAACTGAGAGGAAGCGCATCATATAACATACACAACATCTGTGAAGAATTTAACAAACAGTACCACAGACTGGGTTTAATGTCAGTTTATTTTTCTTCAGTAGTACAATATGATAGGAGAGTCTATTCATAATAAACTAATAGGACAAAAGGGCAAACTGTAGATAAGATACAGCAGAAGGCTATAACCATAACCATAGGCCCGATGATAAAGTAACATCCTGAACATTTTATGGCATTTGGAAAGAATTTAATAAAATGAAAAATGTCCTTCAGGCCTTCTGTTATACAGTACTGACCTCTGGTGGAAGATTACATGCTGCTACTAACTTCTAATGCTTGTTGATACCAGCCCCAATGAAAAATCACTTTAATATTCCTAGATAATAGTAGCAGTGAAGTTAAAACTCCCTGAACCACAGGACACACGGATAGATAGATAGATAGATAGATAGATAGATAGATAGATAGATAGATAGATAGATTGTCACTCAGCTTTTATTTATTACATCGTATCATGGTTGTATTGAATCATGAACCCCATATCACGTATCGAATCGTATTGTGAGATAAACATATTGTCCCATCTCTATTTATTATTACTAGAATTTATAACCTTCTCCTCTCCTCTCCTCTCTCCTCTCCTTGTCTCCTCTCCTCTCTTCCTTTCCTCTGCTCTCCTTTCCTCTCCTCTTCTCCTCTCCTCTCTCTTGTCCTTGTCTCCTCTCCTCCTCTCTTCTCCTCTTCTCCTTGTCTCCTCTCCTCTCCTTGTCCCCTCTCCTCTCATCTCTGCTCCTCTCCTCTCTCCTCTCCCCTCTCCTCTCCTTGTCTCCTCTCCTCTTCTCCTCTCCTCTACCCTCTCCTTTCCTCTGCTGTCCTTGTCTCCTCCTCTCCTCTCCTCTCCTCTCCTCTCCTCTCCTCTCCTCCATGGTGGGACACACAAACACACAATCCGCTCTCCAATTATAGTAGTGGGATTATAAGGGGACATTGCTAAATTCTAACAATGTTGTTGCAGTTCCTACTGGTCGCCAATAGAGGTCGATAAAGATCATAGATTACATATGCCCCTGTAACAGTGGAGGAGCTTCCTGGAAGACTTTTTATCACTCATCAGAGATTCCTCATTTCCTCCTTCAGTAGAGGTGAGCTGGTCATTAATAGGATCAAAGTGATTGCCAGTGAATTCTGTCTAATGTTGGGGGAATTACTCCACCTCCTCCACTTTCACCTCAACAGCAGAGGGTTATGAGCGGGCCTCACTGGGTCCTGGAGGGTTTGTGATCAGAAAAAGGTTGAGAAGAACTGATGTGCAGAAACCAGGAGGCTTTATAAGACACAGTCACTGTCCCTGTGTCCCTCTGTCCCTCTGTGATGCTATTAATCTTTAACACCATCAGGGGACCAGACACCTACAGTGTCATGTGAGAAACTGCACTTTACACTTTCAACCAGAAGGGAACGACGACGCTTCCATCAGACAATGAGTCCTCCTAACAAAAGAGGAAAATAAGACCGTGGTTTGAATAAATTAACCGAGCTGTCACAGGTAAATATAATTAAATACAGACAAAATCAAAATGTACAGGAATCCAAATCCTTTATATGTGAAATTCTTCATGATTGAGTTAATTGATACAGTTTGACTTTTTTGTTTGTTGCTTTATATGTAACTGACTGATTGGAAAGTTGATCATTTGTCTGTGGATCATATATTCATGTGTCGAGTTGTACAGTTCAATTTAATGCATATTCTTTCTGAATAGCTATACAGTAGCTGGTTTTATAAGCTACCAGCAGCAGAGCAGAATGTTTAACCGAATGCAAAGCCAGGTTAAATGTTTACATTGTACCGGCGCTTATCTGGCAACCAAATATTACATCTTGTTCCCTCATATAACTTCCCAAATAAAAGAAAAGCCTGAGTGAAAGAGAGATTCACAGCACAGTGCTGAGAGCAGGCGGGATGCATGGCTGCAGTCCCTTTAACCCCTTAGAAATAGCCATCATTCTTGTTTTTTCCATGTTTTTTTGGGGGGGGGCATTTCTGCATTAGGCAGTTGACAGTAGAGGGAGAGAAGAAAGATGGGAAAGAGAGAGAGAGAGAGAGAGAGGGATGACATGAGACAAAGGTCTTGGCAAATCAAGTGTCTCTGACTCTGTTTTCCTCTGCAGCGGCTGGTGAAAATGTTAACCAGGTGGTTACCGAGCCTCGCGCTGCTCACGGCCTTCCTGATTGGCTCGGCGCTTCCCGGGAGAGCAGCTATTGGCCGGGGCCCTCTGACCCTCGCCCCGACCAGCAGGGTCAAAGTTCACGCAGGGGCAGAGCTGACTTTACACTGCGGAGACAAAAGGCATGCAGGTCAGTGAGGAGAAACATCACAAACACACAGAGAGAGGACAGGTCAGGTCAGACACTCGACTGACAGAACAGAGATGGAAACCCAGAGTCAGATGAGAGACGAGGTCAAAGGTCAAAAAGTTACAGGAAATGATAAAACTGACCCTTGATTTACTTTTAGAATCAAAGATCATTTGCTTTCCATTCATTACTATATGTGTTTTGAATTATTTTATAAGAGTATTGTCAAAATATCTCTTGCTAATTTTTGGCTAATTGTCTCCATTTTGACTGTTGTCTTTTCTGCTTTTTGCTTTAATTCTTTGTGTGTATGTGTGTGTGTGTGTGGCACAACCTGTCTTGCTGCTGCATTGCATTCTGGTCCCTCTCCTGCTCCTGTGGGTGGAGAAATTGGTCTCTCTCCTCTTCTACGATGGATTTCTCCCTGTATGATTGTTGAACGTCTCTTGGTGCAAAATGGCGGCTCTAGAAAGAAGCCCTCGCTCTTTGATTCTGAGGGACTGACACCAAAACCTGACATTTACCGCTGATGTTTTAGATCAATAGCCAATAGCTATAGTGTTTTAGTTAAAGTGTTTTAGGGTGGATTTTCCCTTTAACTCCATCTTACAGTTTGTTACATAACTCTCTCAGTCTCATTAGCTGTCACCTCTGTAACTCCTCAGCTGTAACTGACGCTCCTTCCATCTGTAGGCGTGGTCCAGCACTGGCACACCCCCTTCGGAGACCTCCAGAGCCCTGGTATCCATGGTAACCTGGATCCTGTTGCTATGCAGCAGGACGGCAGCCTGGTGATAGCCAACGCCAGCCATCTCCACCGCGGCCTGTACTACTGCCTCCTGCAGGGCACAGAGGGAGCTGCACTGTGGCCACACCAGATCCTTATTGGTCAAAACAACCAAATAAACCAACAGGACAGCGGATATTTGAACTTTTTTCTCAAATGTACCAATCAAGCAGTCCAACGGGACGGCAGCGACAGCGTGCCCAGACTCAGGAGGGATGCTGGAGGTCCCGGGTCAGAGGAGGAGCGGCAGGCGGGCGTCTCAGACGGTCAGTTTGCAGGAGCGGTGGCAGCATCAGTGGTTCTGACCTTCCTGCTGGGCTTCAGCGCCGGAGCTGCAAGCAGGACTCACGTTCTCAGGTGGGTTCAGTGACCGATTTCTCTGCTCTCATTTATACTGGGAGGAGATTCCCAAACTCTGACAGCTGACTGTTTTGCTGAATGGACGGCTGATTATTTTTCAGGTCTTAGGAAGCGCTCATATTTTTTTTCTTTGGTTTAGGCTAGTGTCCAAAATCTGTAGATTGTTATCCCCCATGTCTGACATGAACTATTAAAAAGAAACTAAACCCCAAACCCAAATCTGTGTAAAGCCTGACATCTAATGGTAAAAAACTACTGAAATGGCCATCTGCTATTGGCTCATCTTTGGTGGCAGGTGATGATGTCGCCACTTGTTGTGCTCTACAGAAGGTGACAAGGCACCAAAGATCAGCCAATAGCAGATGGTAACTTCAGTAGCATGCATTTAACCATTAGATGTTTTTTTTTTTTTTACCATTAGAAACAGGCTGAATCTACAGCGTCTCAGTTAGTGGGGATGGGACGCTCTTTTCTTGGCTGACTTTAGACTGACAAGATGGCTGTAGTTTTAAATAAAAATCTTGTCTAGTGCAGCTTTAAATACTCATTTAGCTACTGTACATTCACTGCGAATAAAACTTTGTTAATGCCATAGAAATAAGCACGAATGTACTGAACTAGATTGATTCATTACCACAACAAAAAAGATGTTTGGTTCCACATTCCAGCTTCGCCTCATCTGAACCAATCCACATTTCTTTGAGGAAATGATCAAAACAGTATGTCAGACATCTTTGATGCACCAAGATACAAGAGTGTGTCACTTCTCCTCCTTGTACAAAACTGTTGTTCTCAAACTGTTTCCTTTCAGGTGTTTAGGGGCGGTCACTCAGAGGGTCCCGTCGCTACGGCAACGAAGACCCCAAACCGACACCACGGTCACCATGACGACCGTGCCGCCCATGTACGACGACGAGGCCTTCCAGACGGAACGGGAGTTGGGCGGCTACACCGGCGACGACGACTCAGCGCTCGGTGTAACCATGGAGACGACAGTTTCATCGACAAGCTCCTTTGCCCCCGACAAGCCTCAGAGGAGCTTCCGGCACAAACCACAGGAGGAGCGGCAGCCGGAAACCGCCGCTTACCTGGAGGGATGTGACCCAGCAGGAGAGGGGGAGAGGGGGATGGAGGAGGAGAAAGGGATGAGGGAGGAGGAGAAAGAGATGAGGGAGGAGGAGAGAGGGAGAACATGGGAGGAGAAGAGAGGGAATGATGGGGAGGCGGAGGAGGAGAGAGAGTCCAGCAGCGGCAGCCTGTCAGGAGAAGAAACAGATGAGGAAGGGAGGAGTGAAGATGGAGAGGAGAAAGAGGGGAGGAGAGAGAGCAAGGAGGAGAAGGAGACAGCTGGAGGAGGTAGTGAGGAGAAGAGGACTGAGGAAGATGGAGAGGAGAGAGAGGGGAGGAGAGACAGCAAGGAGGAGAGGAGGAGAGAAGATGAAGAGGAGAAAGAGGGGAGGAGAGACAGCAGGGAGGAGAAGGAGGGATGGAGAGAGGAGAACGAGGCAGCTGGGAGAGAGAGTGAGGAGAAGAGGAGCGAGGAGGAAGTAGAGAAAGGAGGAGGATCCAGTGTTGGCGCTTTAGAAGATGACAGTAGCGATTCTGACACAGAAGAGGAGGAGAGAGGGAGAGAAAAACAGGAAGAAGGGATGAAAACCAGCAGTGGAGGAGGAGGAGGAGGAGAAGGAGAAGAGGAGGTGCATTCACCGTCTCCCCGCCCTCGCCCGGCCCCACGGAGCCGCGTGATTCGCCTGTACCAGTACGACGAGGAGGGGCAGCGATACGGCCACCTCCCAAGCCCCGCCCCCGCCGAGTTAGGCCCCGCCCCCAGGCTCAAACAGCGCTCCCTGTCCCTGACCCGCCTCAACGCCATCATGGCCGCCGCCTCAGCAGGACCGATGGACTCCGCTAACAGAGAGGCAGGGAGGGAGGAGAGGGAGGAGAAAGAGGAGAGAGAGGAGAGAGAGGAGAGACCGCTATTCCACATGGAGATTTAACACATAGATATCACGAGGGAAAATAATGAAAATAATATAGGAAAAAGGAGTTTAAAGTCACAGTGAAACCGCATTTTGAGAGCATGTTTCTTCCTTAATGTGATGTATTTCCTGCTGAAACAGGATGTTGGGGGTGGGACATAACGCAGGAAGGGATCATTCAAAAGTGTAAACCAATGGGAGATCAGTTAGGGAGAGAAAGGCAGTTTTATTTGATGGGAGGGGCGGGATTGTTAAAAAATCTGTGATGTTTCATTGGTTGGAATTTTTGTTTGCCTTCTGGTGCACAATGAAGTCACCAGCAAAGATTTGTTTTCCACGAAGTAAAAGTAATGAGATTTTAAAAATACTAAATAAATTAAAATTTGGTAATTTTTTTTTATATAAATAGTCAAATAGGTATAGCCTAGTATGATAGAATGAGCTAAAAAGTAATTTGTTTTTTCAGTGTGACGAGTTTATAGTAGCCACATCACAATTACAAAGCCGCACACACACAGGCAAATCATATTGAGATGAATACCAATTTGCAGTGTCAGCTTTAAAAGATCTGACAGGCAACATGAGGCAGCATGAGGCAACTCTCAGAACTCAAAAGAGGTTAAATAGTTGGGGCCTGAATTGCAGAATACAGAAGACGCACAACCTGGTGTGAGGGGCGAAAAACCTGGGAGAAAAGTAATGCAGTCTGATGAGTCTTCTCTCAGTCTTTTTCCTCACATCTGGTCGGGTTTGCGTTCGGAAAAAGCCAAAAGAAGCCTTCGACCTGCAATGCCAACTGTTAAACCTGGTGGATCTGTGATGGTACGGCAGCCATCTAGTGGGAATCAATAGGTCTGATGATTGATCTGCATGGTTGTAAAGCGGGCAGGGAATCTGAGGCCGTTTCACTGGACCAATGTAGTTATATCCCAAGTTGATAACGCCCCAATACACACTGCTGAAGTCAAGAGGAGGTTCATGAACAGCAGGATGAAGTCAAACTCCTTCCATGGCCCCAGTCAGCAGATCTAAACATCAGTGAACCTTTATGGGAAGTAGATTTCCACCTGCTTCACCTGGAGGAAAAGTGCAATATTGAACCGCACACAGTTGAGGAGTTGGATGGACAGAAGTACAAGGGGCTCCACAGGTATCTGCTCCACTCCCTGTGCACCAGCCTTAAAGGAATAATCCACCCCAAAACACTTCAACTCTATCTAAAGCATCAATGGGTTATTGATAGTTTGGTTACTGCATGTTTCAGTGAAATGTTAGCACTACAATCCTGCTCATTACTTAGAGTCACCCTATTCCAGCAGACTGTTGAAATTTTGGGCATATCTATAGGAGGGCACTGTTTTATTTTGCAAGTGACATTTCTTAGTTTTAAAGAAAGGGCAGCAACATGGTGCCTACAGTGCAACTAGGGCTGGGAAATGTATCGTATAGTATCGATATTGTGATATGAGACTAGATATAATTTTGATTATCGTAATATTGTGAAATAACTTAAGTGTCACTTCCTGGTCTTAATGTTCTGGCTGAGTAAAAAGAACAATGATTGGCTTTACCTGCTCATCATATCCACATTACTGATTACACATTACTAATTATTAACGATCATTACCAATTTTTGTGTGTGTACATATCTTATAAAAGCACAAATACTCATCCCCAAAATATCGTCACATTATCCATATCAAGGTATTCGGTCTAAAATAATGTGATATTTGATTTTGTCAATATCTCCTAGAGTTTGGTCAGGTTCCCAAGTGCAACCTGACCAAACTCTATCAAGGCCTCTGGTCACATCCATGTTATTATCAATGGTTTGATATCTACAAAAGACAATAAATATGGGGTACTTCATTATACTTGATTATTGCACACATTACAAATGACCATCACAAAAAACTTTGACACTGTTGCAATAAATGTCCACAAGGTACACAAGTACTACAATGCACATGTGGTGTTGTAAATATCAACTGTTCATATAAAATAAAAGGCTTATTTAGTGAATAACACCCAGTAAGTTGGACCAATTACTGAGAAAGAAGCAAGTTGTCGCAATTTAATTTCCTTTATTATTATTCTTCTTCTGAAAACATACTATAAACAAGTTAAGACTCAAAATGGAAAAAAAAAAGAATTATCGAGAAAACGTAAATTCCACAGCCGATCTTACAATACTTGCTATAAACTGTGGCCACAAATGAAATATGAAAAACAGTCCCTCCTCTCCCTTCAGTTCATTTTTTCCTTTGTTTTCTCATTTTACAAACTTTTTTTTTTTCCCCAAAATTAACACTGTAAAAAGTCTCTTCAGTGAGAGAGAAAGGGCTCTGACGATTGGCTGAGAATGCAAAGAGGCCGTTTCGGGTGGGAAGTGAGTGTGTGTATAGTCCGTAGGGATGGTTATGTAGTCCATCGGAGGTGTGTGTGTGTGTGTGTTTGTAGTCCCTCAGTGTGGGTGAGAACCGTTGTTTTGCTTATTTTTTTTTTTTTTTTTTTTTTTTTTTTTTTTAAGAACAGTAGAGAGAATCTGCATGTGTTTTTCTTTTATTTCCTCTCCCTCTTTCTCCTTTTTGGTAGTTTGGCGTTGTGACGGTTTTGCTACGACGCTGGCCGAGCTTTCTGCCACTCCACAAACTCATCTAGCAGCACTGGCCCTGCGGAGAGAGAACATATTTCAACACCCTGATCCAGAGCACCTTATGGCACCTTATGATTTATTCTGCAACAAGCAGTGGCAGCTTTAAAATCCGGCCTGGGACCTTTGTTTCATGTCAACCCCTCTCTCTCTCTCATCCTTCCTGTCCGTGTTCAGTGTGACTATCCAATAAAGAAAAAATGCAATAAAATAATCTTTAGCAAAAAAAAATCTGATTAAAAATATCCTCGCTATGACCCCATTCTTTTCAATGAGCTTAACGCCCCAGATGGTGCTCTTTCCTGCGATTATGGTTATGACAACACTAAGGTTAAGTATCTGGTTAGCTTAAGAGTTAGCACAAGAACCACAATATGCTTTGACCAATCTCACTGCTTGGCAACTGTGTGAAAGTTAACTCAAGTTTGAGACAATGAACTATGGACCCTGATTGAAAAAAACAAAAAAACAAAAACTACTCACAAGCCCCGTCTTCGTCGTAGTTGCTGAGGTCTACGTTGATGGTCCTGCTGAACTCCAACACGTTATACCACTGGTCCTTATTCATCCCCTTGTACTTTGATTGCTGTGGGAGAAAAGGAAGGAGGAAGGGAGAGAGGGAGGGAGGGAGGAGTGTCAGACAGTCCAACACATCTGGAACTGGGTCCCACTCAACCTAAACTTCAGTGTTTCCTATACACAGGCTTTACCTGAGCCCAGGAAGGTTTTTGGAGAAAACTAAACGCACACAGCGTGAGAGAAAAGCAAGACATTTATGTTTGGCGTCCTTTAATCCACATTCATCCTTTTTAGCCAACAACTTTTCATTTTTCTGAGTCAACAATAAAAATGTAGATTTTAGATGTTTTTGTATTTTATCAGCTACTTAATAGAAAGCCCCCTCATATTTAAATCACTGCAGCTTTAAAAAAAATTAAAATAAAAACCGCAAACAAGATTGCAAAAGTTGGCCAACCAAGTTGACAAACCTTTGCGCCCAGCAACAGAGAAAGTTCCTGTTTATAGAGCTGTCAAAGATGGACACCGAGTGACATCAAAATCCCAGTGCAAACATTGCTACAAAGCTGTCAAGTCAGTGTGGTAACAAGTAACTTGGCAAAGCACCCCGAGCTGTTCTGTGACAATGATCAATGTTTTTTCTTGTTCGCAGTGGTATGGTAGTAGTATCAAAGTCAAAATTGTGCTGCCGTGACAACACTAAAGCAAAAATAATAAGAAACAATGGAGTGACAGAGCTAGAGAGAGATTTACCTCCAGGAACTGGTGGAAGACCGGGAAGAGAGGCCATGTTCTCCCCAGCAGCAAGGCCAGCATAGATTTAGCCGTGTCCATGTCCAAACTCCTCTGGTCCTTATCCTGAGGGGTTGGAGGGGGGTGTGGGGGGGGTAACAGGGTCAGTGTTGTGAGGAGAACATGGGGAAGAAGCCTGCTTAATGCTCTGGTTTTTGGGCCGTCTGCTGCAGTGTTTGTCTCTATGATTACTGCTGACAGCGAGTTCTCCCAAGTCACGCTGGACCAGCATCTAGTCCAGCGTGACTTGGACTGATAGGTGTTGAGAAAACGGCTGAATGTTTGGGATTGGGAAACTGTCTGACCCCATGGTCTTGCTAACAGCCATTCATTCAAAGAGGATCAGGTGCTCCAACTCCTTGCCAAAGCTGTATTCATGTTTATTTCACTTAATCTAAAAGTTGCATGTAATAAATCACAACTGCTTTGTATTGTTTTTAAGCAAGTAATTCACAAATTAGTTTGGTTTGAAAAATCACCAGAGACCCTTTACCTTGACAACTTGTACCAAGAGAGGCAGATCGTATAGGTGACTGTTGATGCTTTGATGGAAATTGAGGAACTCAAAACTTGACACATATATAAAGATTGATTGAACAGATGGACAATACATTTTTCCATGCCATGAAAGAGAACGTGTTCGTCACATCGAGTGTTGCAACACAGCAAGTTTATATTACAAATACATAAACATGGCAGCTTCTGATATGCAGACAACATGCAGGAAGACTGAGTATGTTTACCGTAAGAAATGTGCTATTGAAAAAATAACAGGAGTTGATTTGTTTGTTTGTATGTATGCAATAGGGCAGAGTACCAAATGTCCCAGGAAGGCCCAGAGAAACGAAGAGACCGACAACAAACTGGTTCAGCTAAAACAACACACTCACCCTGGCAAAGTCAAAGGCGTATCTGTAGATGTTTTTAAAGAGTGCAGAGTCGTTGAGATCAGCGCGAAGGCAATCCAGTTTACTCCGTACCCTCTCTGTGCAGTCACACCTGCGGGCGGGGGGGGGGGGGGGAACACAATGAGTCACAATTCAACAACAGTGTTTTCTTACAAGTGTGGTGACAGTTGTGAGCGTGTATGACTGACAGCGAGGTCAAAGATGATTGGCTGTCATCTTGTGAGCGAGGTGTAGGCCTAAATTTAGGTAGAGGGGATTATAGATTAATGCAGTTTTCAGCAATTTCAGAGTGTGTGTGTGTGTGTGTGTGTGTGTAGAGAGGGATTCTGACTAACAGTAATAAACCAGATGTGGATGAAGAGTTATTCTTGTGACTCTGTTTTTCCCCCACAACAAGAGAATCACACTGGATTTGTCAATGCCAGTAAGGAGCAGGAAACACTGAACATTGGGCCAGGAGGAGTGAACACGTTTTATGACCAAGAAGTATTTAGTATAACATAAAAAAGGTACTTACTGTAATAAGGTCATTCCCCTGAGCCACTCCTCTTTTGTGAAAAATCCCATATTTATTGCTTCTAGATGCCAGGCTAAAACTAACATGATAATCTACAAGAGAAAAAGAGAGAGAGAGACAAAGACAGAGAAAAACAATTAATTTTTTTATCCCAGCCAGCATTTAAATCAACATCTGGTGTCTGTGTGTGTGTGTGTGTGTGTTCTCTATTCACTCTTGGAAAAAAAATATCACACTGCCTACTCTTTTTTTTTTTTTTTTAAAGACTATTTTTTGGCATTTTTTGCCTTTATTAGATAGTGGAAAGTAGAGAGAGACACTTTTGCCAAAAAAGTGGATAGTGAGTGAAAATGAAGACTTGAGAGGACAAAGCACTTCGAAACACAAATCGGAATACATTCAGCCGCTATTTGTAAGGAAAAGATAATTATAAAAATGATTTTAATATTAGAAGGCCCCCGCAAAGTCTAGAATTGCAAAATATTCTACATGATGTGTCTGGAGTTCATTATCTTTTAGGTGGTCAAGCCAAAAAACAATGGCCTGGCCAGCTTTAGTTTAGTAGGCGGGAATAAAAACAGTGTTTTCTCTGCTTTCATTCAGCAGTGGCGTACCACAACAGGAAAACGACCACCACAGCTCAGGAGGAAAATTGGCTAAATTACAGTGTTTCTGTTAATTTCACATTTCTCCTCACAAAAATGAAGCAATAGTCAAACAACTTTAGTTGAAGTGGCACCACCCGCACTACAAACAAAACAGGGACAGATGAGGAACAAACAAACAAAACCAATCCCCCAACCTCCACCACTACAGAACAACACGGCACAGAGCAGACATTTGTAACACTGAACAGACTAGGAAAAGGCAAAGGGATTGATTCGGCCAAAGGGACTCACGTTCTCCGGTTCCACGCCGATGTCTTCACAGAACTTCTCCATGCCCTCTGGGCCGACCACCTCGTCCGTGCCGGCATACTCGTGGAACCAGGCCAGGCACTTCTTACTGGAGAACGGCTTCTCTGTGCTGATCAGCCGGGGTCCGCGGATCTGAGGTCGAGTGTAACTAGAGCTGGGCGATAAATAGATTTTATGGTTTAGGACGATGTGTAAAAATGAAAATCAAGTTTGACTTTAACCTGGGTAATACGGCACGGAACCGCTCTCTGTCAATCAAGCCCCACCGCTTCCCTGAGCTTCCGCAGTCAATAACAACGCCCACCAAGTTTTCCCCTCAGACACAAACACAGTATCAATGAGGGGACGCTTCTACAAGCGAGGAGCTCCTATCCTACACAGGAAGTGTGTGGCACTGCGAGATGCACAAGCTAGCGGCAGCCGCCAAACCAGAAGAAAAAAAACAAGAAGGGCCGCGGTGGAAAGACATTACAGATGTGGTGGCGTTTCATATCGCCAAAGATATGGTGCTCATATACACAGTGGAAAATGAATAATGCCTTTGTCTTTTTTAGTTTGTTTTTAAGAAAAAAAAAAACGACTAAAATCGTAAATCGGGTGTAAGTGTGAAAAAATCAGAGATTTTATTTTTAGGCCATATCGCCCAGCCATACAACATCTCAGAAAGCATCCAGCTATTTCAAGATTTCATTACAAGAAAAGAGGACTGACCCAGCCAAACAAGCATGACAACATTTGCAGAAACTCCTCCAAAGCGTGCCAATTTAAGGAGTATGGGGCGCTCTTCTATGTTGCAGTATTTTTGCGTAAAAACGTTGCTTAGATTTTTAGCTGCTTAGTGCAGCTTTAACTAACCACTTTTAAAATGAATGTATGGCAGTTTTGGAATAAAAGCGATGCATTGACTCGTGATGTGGAGGACAGTGCAGCATCGGGACTGCTCCTGCTGCATGCAAAGCTAACAGAAGAGGCATCTCTGAGTTGTCAAATGTGATGTATGAATGTATTTTGATAATATAAATAGTTTGTATGTTTATATTGAATCAAAATAACACAATTTTTCCTCATGGCACCAGACGTGGGCATCAGGACCCAAATTCCAGTCAATCAGTGGATCAGTCAGTCAAACTGTCAGTCAGTCATCAGACACTTAGCCCCTAACACCAAACGGCTCTCTCTCACCTCGTCCAGTGTTACTGTCCGGATAATGTGTGTAAGCTTTGCAACTGCAGCGTCTTATCTAAAAAAAATATTTTTTGGCAGTGAATAGTTTAGTTACAACTAGCTAGCAAAGCAGTTTTGGCTAACAGGTGTGGAATTCATTAAGTTTGGGCAATGCTAACGAAGCATTCTGGACTCGATGACAGGCCTCTGTGTTATGATACTGAAAGACAGCTAACCTATTGAAGTATGGCAATATAGTAGAGTGGATCTATTCTTCTTGACAATACATTGGGTTAATGTTATGGTCATGATTATTCCAGGACTGTAATAACTTCAACTACAGCAACAGTTATGGCTGCACTCTCAGCTAGGAGTCGTGGGACTGGACAGCATCTGGACTAGTTAGTGGATAAAGTGAGAAATCCAAACACCTTAGAAGCCCTTTCCTAGGACAGACTGTAGAAATCAGTCTGTCCTCTCCTACAGTCCTCCTCCTTCCTGACGACTGAGGCCAGCGCTGATTAAGAGGACAAATATGTGCTGAGTGCTGCGTGTTCCCCAGTCGAGTAGAAGGGTGCACAACTCAGAACACACACACACACACACACCAAGATACATGTGCCGGGACTGCATTCTTCCCAACATTGCTTCACACTTCCCTTGAGAGACACACACACACACACACACACACACACACACACACACTAGAGGAAAATGAGAAGGTGAGGGGTTCGCTACGCCTGCTGCCAGGTGTAAGACAACCCTGCTATCCTAACCAGAGCTGACCATTTTCAGGCTGCCGCAGGGTTCAGCCAGTGACTGTCCTCTCCAACAACTAGTCTCTAACTCACTATAGCTAGGTGTTAAAGGTTGGACCAACATGTTGCACAACAGATCTAGAAAGCACAAATGCTCCATTAGGGATGAAGGAGAGTCAGTGTGTAGATTGAGACATGGGCAGACAAACGGACACAAGAGGGAGATGGATTCACAAACGGAGAGCAGAAGAGATTTCAGAAACTGCAGATAGATGATGGCCAGAAACACAGCATGGAATACAGAGAGGAACAGAGTTAGAATGTGTGTTTGTCTTCACCTGGCAATTTTAGACTTCCTGTGCTCTTGGTCATCTGGACCAGGGAACTTTCTCTTCTTCTTAACGGGCATTACTGAATCTTCACTGGGCTTCACTAGCTGGGCTGGACCTGGAGAAGAAACACGCATTTGGGTTGGCAGGGAACAGAGAAAAACATACCCACTCCTCATCTACCTCGACACACCTCTAGTGGACAATACAAGCCGAACAAAAAAAAAGTGTGGAGGATGTAGGCCATACCTGTGTATTTCTGGCTGCCTTGTCCATTCAACTCTAACAGATTCTAGAATAAAAGGGAAAATCGAAACGTCACAGGTAAAGTTCACTGCACGACATTTTGATAAAACATCACCAGTCAACGAGCAGTGAACATTTACTGCTGAAACACTACTTGACAGACTAACTTCAATAGATCCAAGACATAGTAGTGCATTTACAGCAATAATGTTGCCTGTAAAAAATCTTTGGGGGTCAGCTACAATTAAAGATTTACAGAGCTACTTACGAGTTTGTCCAGCGTTTGTGATACTGTGTTGACGTCTGCAGTCCGCACGGTAGTCCCTACAGGTGAATGACTCATGATTAGCAGTCAGCCATCATTATCATTGAGAGGTTGTATGGAGAGAATGTCACGCCAAACTCCAATCAAAAATCTGTCAGTTTAATAATGCCTTGCTTATAGACAAATGTATAAACATGGTAGAACATGACTTACGACCTTTTATTAATTCTTAGGAGACAAATTAAAAATTCAGCATACAAGTGATTCACCAGGAAGCACTTTATTCCAATACAACCTAAACTTTTTAAACTGATTGACACTGCTTGCTAACGCCTTCCGGATGTGTTCTGGAGAAAGACCGAACCAAGACGAACCAAGTGTAAAAATTTAAATTTGATTCTAATACGCATGTCGGATGTACGCCGAAATTAACAGTGGGTCTTAATAATCCGTTAAAAGGTCTTGAGTCATGTTGCACACGGTATGCAACTTTGCCGATAAGCGAAGCCACTTTTAACGGTCAGATTTATAAACGGAGTCTGGTGTGACGTCTCTGAAAACAAGAGAACGGAACGTATCGGAGCTGGTGGTAACGGGCCAGCAGCTGTCACGAGCCTGACTTGATTTCCTAAACGTCAACGTTTTCTCAACAGATTCATGTTGGTATGAATAAATCCTTGAAGTGGGCTCTGCAGTCAAACGGGTTCATGATGTACTCGGTGCTTAGCTGTCAAATAGCCGCCTGGCTAAAACGAGTAAACCAACAACTGCGTCATTAGTACCACATTATCCCACTGTGGCATGTCAATAGCTAACGTTGATTTACACAATATTTCGCTAGCGAGCCATGTCTATTGTCTAGTATAATGTAGCAAACTACACATTACTTACAGCAAAGTAACGTTAGCGTTAAATTAATTGAGATTTGTAGTTAATGCCAGTTTGGGAGATGGTAGCTAACGATACCTGGAAAAGGCAACATTGACCTTAATCTAGCGATTAGGATGTCTGTCAGTTATATGCAAGATTTTATGATATTTTATTGCATGTTACCAATTTCGCAAATGAAATAAATGTGGAAACGAAAAGGCTGTGGTCATTTCAGGGTTTAAGCCAAGTCTGCGTGACTGGGCCAGTTTTCACTACACAACAGCGCACCGAGACCCAGTCCAATATTAAGGCAGGTCCAGAGACTTTAACAGATAATTTAACAGCCATTCGAGACTTTGAATGAATGGCCTTGAATTACTATACTCAATTTTGGGACAGTTGGGGACTTGTTCCCACTGCCCGGAGATAACTACCCCGGGCGTTAGATAACACGACCTGGTTCACCATTGATGCTAGCTAAACAAGGCAAACATGGTTGTATTGGCCTTCTTAAACGTGACTGGATCTCGCTTCTAGTTGTTAGTAAAACACCACAGCCACTTTCAATAGAACAAAAAAGACAGCTAGCTAGATGGCTTTATTATGAGACAATATTCTTCGAAGGCTCAGTCTTTGCTGCTTGTCAGTTTCCCAAAAGACGAGACTTCTTTTGTTTGCTAGCTAGCGGAGCGCCGCGGGTGTCAAGCCTAGTAATGTTACCAGGCTTTACTACTGTTGTCATAGCTTTGGCTAGCAGGCTAACGTTAGCTAATCTGTCAACACACAAGTCAAAGGCTCTTTGAATCCATCTTAACTCAATTAAAACAAAGGCTGAAATAGTTAACTCGTATTGCGTTAGTATTCTACACTGATAATGTTCTGGAAAAGCTCAAAAACTTACTTTTTTATCAGTTACAACCTCGCGAAGAAAACAGTTTCACCTGCTCTCACACACCGGGCAGAGTGACGCTGGTTCCGGGGCAACCGAGCGACTGGACGATACCACGGCTTTATGGGGGGTGTTGTGACTTAAACATTTCCATTCCGACGAAAATGTCTGTGTAAGTGTTTTTTTTAAACTGAATTTTATGAACCAATAGTTATATTCCAGTATTCATGAAACCCGTTTTATTTGAGCGTACATAAAACCAAGCAGGAAAATATCTAAATATGATTTCCACCCCCATCGGGCCAACAAATGGGATGTACACATTTTTAAAGGAACATTTCATTATTTTTGGCACTCACATGGAGCACTCACACGTCCCTCGGTGGACTGAAAAACACTGCCATGAGCCACGCAGGGAGAAAATCATTGCCATTCAAGTGCACAAGCAATGCCACCCTTCCGTCTGACTGACTATATCAATGACATTGAATTATCTGACTGTTTTTCCTATGTACTTTCTGACAAATCCAAGGGCCCAGCTCTCTGGGCAGGTTAGCTGAGGATAATGCAACAACTTTGGTTCCATGACATCTCACATCCTGACATGGGGCCCACTTTATCCTTGATTCCTTCATGTAGTAATTTCTAAGGGAAAATAAAATATCAATTGCAATCGAAACTTGGATAATACAAAGTTTTATACTGTTATGGGTTCAGTTTTAGGTTTTATGATTTGATATGCCACAGTCAATTGGAGAAAATCAGTGTAAGCCAATGTTTTATAAATCACAACTCTGGATTGTTTTTGTCAGGTGCAAAAAAAACAAATGTGTGTGTGTGCTTTTTATATTAATAAGCTCCCTGGTTTGAACCTGTAGGATCAAAAGGACAAGTGAGTTTGAAATTTTTTGATCAGTTGCCTGTTAGGCAACAGAAGTGGGTGGAGAAGGCAGACTGTCAGCTCCCATCCAGAGACTCCAAGGCAGAACGAGTTCATACGTATCTGCAGTGAAACTTAGTGTCTATCATCCCTGACAAACACATCAACAACAAATGAATTAATTAATTATTTGCATTACAATGTAGGCATTTAGCAGACACTAATGCGTGGCTTCATATTCTGAATCAACAAACTAACCAATCAATTAGTCAGTCACTCAATCAAATATTGCTTGGTGTACTTGGGATGACATTTAAATGATATAGTGGGTAATAATGGAGGAAGTAATGCATTGTAACACAGCACTGCTAGTTACTGTTGTTTGGAAATTGCCCAACCACATTGCCTCAGTGTTTCCAATGTATTATAATATTCTAGGTCACACAGTCTGCTGGTGGAAACTGGTTTGTCTCAGTTTGAGGAAAGACAGCCGGCACTGTAAGGAGCAGTGTGATGTGGGAAGGGAAAGTGAAGGAGTTACTCTCTCTCTTCCCTCAACACCTAGTGCTGAGGTTCTCTTAAGCAATGCAGCATGCAGAAGACTGGCTGCATTTGGGCAGCAAGGTGTTGCTGAAATAGAACAAATACAGTCAAGCAAACTTCCAAGAGTAGATGAAGGTTTAAATCAACACTGTGAATGCTATTTTTGCATTCAAGTCACAATGAAACTGCATTTTCTGAGCATCTTGTTTCCTTAATGTGATGCACTTTGTGTTGGAACAGGACCCCCCTATTCATTCAGCTTTTTATGTCTATTATTTTCTTTCTCTTCTTTTTGCTGGTTTAATGTATAATATCCCTGATTAAACTACTGAATGTATGATTGTTCAAAAACCTCAATAAACTTTAAGACCAGCAGTGTGTGAGATATCACATTTGACAGACAGATGGATGGATGGACAGACACAGCCTCACTATACTCTCCCCTGATTTCATTGCATGGGGGCAAAAAAATAAAAATAAATAACAGCCAAGAAAACAAAGATATCTCTCTTTACAGTTCAGTCTTTATTTTGCCAGGAAATAAATTATTCAACTTAAAAAATAATTCAAAACAAAACAAAAAAAAAAATAATGCAGCACATCAAAGTAGTTGAACCATTCTACTCCCATTCGAAACAACACACAGTATAACATCTTTACTTGATGTAGTGGCAAACATTCAACTGGTTTAAGGGTGTGATTGATACGTTTCTTTCAAGTTTTGTCATCATCACGCAAGGCTACAAGTCTGTTTCCCCCGCAGGCCGGCCGGGGCGGCGGCCCGGGCTCAGAGTTCAAACGAGGAAAGTTTCTGTCAGAGTTCACGCCACGCAACGCAGCCGTGAACCGCCGCTGCGTCACGGCCCGCTCCTCATGCTAAAAAAACACACATTCAGCTTCTTTAACCTCGACTGAAGACGGTAAAGAAGTTAAATCCCACTTCTCTGACCAGGATAAAAATGATTTGTCATGACAAACACAAAAAAAAAAAAAAAAAAAGCTACAGAGAGAATTCAGTTGCACCAGCTAATACTGCTCATTCATTTGACAAAATATAACAAGTCAAAACATTGTGTAACATGGCTTAAAAATACAGAGTATATCATAAAAAGGGCAGTGAAATAAGATCATTACTTGTAGTTGAAAACAAGGTTACCTTTAAGGACAGTGATATCATTGTGTAAATACTGCAAAAGTAAAAATATGTATTCTGTTATTGGACAAACACCGGGGCTTGTCTGAAAGCAATGTGGCTCTGACTCTTGCATATTCCTTATTATTGGTTGCTTGCAGTGTTGGTGATGTGGGAATTGAAGCTTATGCTGCTGTTGCACACATTGTAAGTTGCCATGGATACGAGCATCAGATGAATTACTAAATTGTAAAAAAATAAAAATAAAAATGGACAACCAATTAGGCATTTTGGGTATATCAGATAAGACTGTACCGGGATAAATGAACCTATAACTCACTATCCATAACTGTATCTGGGTATGTAGTTTGGGGCAACATATATATATATGCTCAAATGTTATTTTTTGACAACATATGTTCGGTCAATATGTGTTGTTGTTAATATATGCAGTGTTGAAAAGTAACACAAACATTTTGTCTCTGTTGGGTGAAATCCAAGTATCTTCTAAAATGTCAACTTTTCAGGAACTAAGAAAATCAGCCTTGTTTTTAGCTTGACCACCATGTATTTTTCTGTTTATCCAAAGGGGTTTGAAAGGATTTCATAAGACCAAGGGTCATAGAATCTTTTCAATCTTTTCAGAGAGGAACATGTAATCCTTCAAGTCAAGTTAAAATATGAAAATCACCAACATTGGAGATACAGGGTTTTCAGGACAACAGCGATGTGTCGTTCCAAACTAGACACATGGGTGTGTTGAAAAAGCAGAGTGTGAAGTAAATGCTTTCAGAAACAGCCAAGAGTTCTTGAAGTTACTGAGTGTCAAAGCTAATGTCACAGCAGACTGTCAAGACCAGGATGCTCAAGGAAAACCTCAGAGGAAAAATCTATGGTATGAAAATTTGACCAAAATCTGCCTCCACGTGCCTCCACCCTAAGAGAATAAGAAGTTGTAGTTGCAAATCACTTCGCATTTGTTTTTCCCTTCTGGAAGTGCCAGGTGGGTGGAGTTCACAGTGTCAGGTAAGTGGACAATCGCACAAAAATACAAAATACACTGAACTGATTTATTCAAATACTTTTCTGTGATCGTCTAAGCTTTCTGGTGCTCACTGCATTGTCTGACGTGACAAAGCCCCACCCATCTGGCACCTCAGCAGGCTAAAAGAAACCAGAAGAAGCATAAGAAGAAGTATAAGAAGCAAACACCCTAACCCTAAACCCATGTCAGGTGTTATTATATTGAATCATGAACGTCAGTGAAGTAAATAAGGACACAAAAGAGGAGAAAGAGCCAACTGTCCATCTACAGTGCATCATTAAAGGAAAAATCCAGCTTCAGAGAATCTTTCACTGTTAAACATCAATCTGTGCTGTTCAACGCATTTCATCAGATATTTTGTGATGAAGTTTTGTCAACGTGCCTCATCTACTTCTACTGCAGTTAGTGATTTCCTACATTTCCCAGAATGCCTTTCCAAATCCCCTAAAGAAGAGGGTGAACTTGTTGCTTTCAATCAAGGGTGGGCATATAAATACAGCTAGCCAGCCAATTGGTTTGTGAACATCGGGCCGCGTCTATGATCGCAGGCATGGCCCTTATTCAAAACAAAACATGTCTCTCTGCTGCATTGCATTCTGGTCTCTCTCCTGCTCCTGTGGGTGGAGAAATTGGTCTCTCTCCTCTTCTACGATGGATTTCTCCCTGTGTGATTGTTGAACGTCTCTTGGTGCAAAATGGCGGCTCTAGAAAGAAGCCCTCGCTCTTTGATTCTGAGGGACTGACACCAAAACCTGACGTTTACCGCTGAGGTTTTAGATCCTGAAACATTTTCTGATATCAAACTCCATTGTAGCTGCTGGAAATATCTGGACGTGAAGTTGTCTATGTTAGAAAAATACAGCACAAAACAACAAAATTGACCCAGAAATGCAAGGTACATCACCAATAGCTGTTTTTTGAACAGTGTTGAAGTGTTTTAGGGAGGATTGTTCCTTTAAAGCTGGACAGAACCTCAGCACCAGGCAGTGTGTATGTTGGCTGGATAGACAGACTTGGATGAGACAGTACTTGCAAATTATTATCAGCGTTTGTTTTAACACGCAGGGGAAAGCTTGCAGCAACAAGACAATTAAGTATTAGATAAGTTGTCGATCATACAAAGTATGTTCTATTGACATTCAAATAGTCTCAACTTACTGAGACTCATTTCTTTGTCCTCCAATGTACTCCAGGCAGTTTAAAACAATTATTTGCAAAATAATATCTGAGCCAAGTCTGTGCACAGGGAATATAACTGCATAATGAGATTGATGTAAAGTCAGAGGGGCTGTTTAGAGTTTGACTTATCTGGGGTACAAGAAGGCAGATATCCGAGAGTAGAGTTAATAGTAAATAATTCATTTGGCATTGTGTGTGTGTGTGTGTGTGTGTGTGTGTGTGTGTGTTCTCAGGAACTAAAATCAAGGACATCCTGGTCCTGTAGTGATTGAAATACAAGAGGAAGAGTTTTCTTTTAGCATTTTGACAAACCAAGTGCTTGATTTTTTTTTTTAAACTAATCTTAACAATGGAAAAAAACATAACAAAAATATATATTGCTACAATTTCATCTCTGTGATAAAAAGTAAAACTGAAATAGAAGAGGGACAGGCGTTCAGTACGTCTCAATACTGTGCCAGCTCCCCAGACATGAAATCCCAACAGGGCTATCTATGTACATTAACCAATAACAGCAGAAACCCTTTCCACAAACATGGAAAAGAAAAAAAAAAAAAAAAAAATGACAACTCAAACAGAAACTGACATTCTGATGTATAAATATAGAATAAATATGACAAATTAAATCCCACACATTCACAGTGCTCCTCTCCAAACCTCACTGCCCACTTTGCTGAAGAGTTTCATTCCAACATGATATCCAAAATCAGAGAAAAATGAGTCTTATTCCTACTCTTACAAAATGATCTCACAAAATTAAAACAAATGATGGTACAAATGAAGGACAGTGGGTAACTCAAGTCCTTAAGTGACTTTTTTTTTTTTTACAGACGGCATCAACTCTATTCATTGACTGCTGAACCTCAGGATTATTTTTGTTTTCCAAAATGGATATGCAGTGTTTTAGAACTGAACTCTTCAACTGCACATGCTCATCCACACTCCTTCCAAAAGAGTGCATGCCCCTTGGGATCTCAGTGCAACTAAAATGCAAATACACACTGCTTTTTTTTTTTTTTTTTTAACTCGGCTGTCTCTTCTCGAATTCATTTCACAAAAGTTTCTGCAAAGTTTCTGTTTCTGGGTTTGTGGGGAAGCTGCTGCTGTTGCTATCCGATTATTAAAAAATCTGTTTGCAGCGTGGTTTTCTTTAACATTTTCAACCTCTACACGGCAAAATCATCCGTGTTAATTTAACTCAGAGAGTGTAAGAATCAACACCATGCCAGTGTTTGTGTAAGTCCACACCCATCAGAGTAAATTCAACTTTTGACAGTTTTGAACAGCCGCCTCAGAGCCAGATCAGCTGTGCGAGTGGACAAACAACTCTCCAGTCAACACTTGTCAATTCAACGTAACTGAAAAATCAACACTGGAAAATTTGCTATGTAACATCCTGTCAGGCTCTCAGTGCAAAAGATGGCAGCGTGACAGAGATGTTCCTGGTGCTCACAGGTCAGACAGCAACACAAACAGATTCAGTATACTTGGGATTTCTACAACCTGGAGATGTTTTGCAAAACAGAGGGAAGAATAGAAACAAAACAGTGAAATAAAGCAGGATTTGCCATTACAGAGTCCCAGGGAGTAAAGAAAAGACCTATCATTCACACCCACTGGCTGTCTTTTTTTTGTTTTGTTGTTTTTTTTTCCTTTTTTCCCCTGGTGGAAAACCTGTTGTAAATTTGACCTACTTTGCAGTTGTCTTGGTCTATTCTAGCATATTGATCACAAATATAAAAAACAACAAAAACATAGCCTTTTATGAAAAAACAAAAAACAAAACTGAAACTACACTGATGATTTCATGTATTCTGCAGCAACGCATCAGTAACAATGATTTGTCTCAAGGTGTGTGTGTGTGTATGGGGGATATTTCTGAACAACAGTCAATTAACTTTGGCAACTTGCATCTTTTCTTTGTTGTCTGGATGCGGAGAACCCGTCAGATCTGCATCAGATGGGTCAGGATACTGCACCATTTTTTATATTCCACAACACAACCTCAGATAAATCTCTCGGACAGCAGCAGCAGCCTAATCGATCAGAACAGCGATGACGCGGTAAAAAGGCCACGCCTACAAAGTGCCGTATAAGTGAGAAACCCTTTTCAATTTCTATGAGCAAATCAATAAATCGACATTTTCTGTGGCTGTTTATGTGAAATGTATATGGTGTAAATCATTTGTTGTTACCTTTTCACAGCTGTCAAACAACAGCATGATGATTAAAATGTCTTTTTCTCTAAGTCTTCCTTCCTAGGCGTGGCCCATTTGAAATGTCACGCCATTCTTATCTGTGGTTAGAGACGCGAGCCTGTGAACAAAAGGTTGCCAGTTTGAATCCCGGTTGGCAGAATTGTGGCAGTGATTGGGCAATTCCACTGGTGTTGGTTTCAATGGAGAATTTTAGTGTCCTGTGGTCGAAATGACGAGTTAGATTCCAAAAAGCTGTATATCTACAGTATATTGGAATGAAAATACGTGGCCTGAAATTCATTGTTCAATAGGTAAAAAAAAACAACAGCTTACTTTATCCTTAAAAACAGTTATATATGAAAGCAGGCAAGGTCTAAGATGACTCATAACTTCAATAGTATCTCATATTGTGCTTTAGTTTCATGCCAGCTGTCGTTTTATAAGAGTAGAGAGTTTTCAGTTTTTGTCAGATCTCTTATTTTGGAATAAAACTCTGTAACTGCCGAGTCTGGGGCGCTTACACCCATCAGGAAACATATTTTGGGGGGAAAATAACAACCAGAGAATAGGCTCGCATAGCCATGTAACCACCACCTCAACTACCACTTCACCTAAAACCACAACTGATATGTTAGCAAACGCCTCGCACCAATTGGCCGTTCTGATTCAGAGAACACACTCTCAAAAAAAGAAGTGTAATTTTCAACACGCCCGAGCGTCTAGTTTGGGGAAAAGACACATTTGTACTATCTTTCAATGCAAGATATGTATGTTAACATGTTGCATCGGTGTATTATTCATTTATGTGTTGAAAAGTGTGTGATGTGACGTTATGAGAATGACACGTGTGGCGTCTGTTGGGGCAGTGAAGGCAGGGGACAGGGGGCGACACACACACACACACACACACACACACATCATAATGGCTATGTCAGATAGGTCATACTGTGCACTGCCCTCTAAATAATCTGCAGTAGGAAAACATCAAAAACCAACAGCTCATTAACTGTAATCCTTAATGAAATAAATATCTGTAGTCATGTGTGGTGTATTCTGCATTTGGTTCAGTTATATGGCATTCTACTGGTACTGAAACAGAACAAAGATTAATGCTTTCTAAAAACAAAACTCACTAAAAGGAGCCTCAACCCAGTGTGTGAGTATCTTTTTCCTATTTCATTTAAGTACCTGGTCATGATTGTGGACGTGCCAACACTCCTGCCTGGCTGCATTCAGCTGGTATTAATCCTCATTGTTCTGAGCTAGTGTTTTCTCTAGCTATTGAATAGTAGCAGTGGCCTAATTTCATAGAACAATTTCACTTATTTTACCAGCCAGCTAAACGTTTTAGAATAGACTCAGGTGTCCAAACAACAGTTGGTTACCTGTTGACAAACTGACCAGCCACAGCAAAAAAAAACAAAACAAAAAACAAAAAAACAAAAACAAAAGCAAAAAAACAAATAATTCCCAGCATCTGAGTGGCGGCTGGTCTTAATTTCTCACCCTGGTCTGACTTTTCAGACACAACCACTGACAAACATGACAGATCCTCCAACGAACGAAAACATCTCAGAGAGCAGCATGCTGTTGAAAGTACACACAAACACACACACGCACACACACACACACACTTACAAGGCCAGACACTCTCCGTGCACACAAACACACACACACATTTGGCAAAATACTCCTCGGTAGTATCGACTAGTCTCTCCGTGTCCACACTCCTCCTCCTCCTCCTCCTCCTCCTCCTTACGAGCCGCTTTCACTCGCGCCTGTTTTTTTTGCGTTCCCAGTTGAAATAAAACAAACGCTCAATGGGAGGGACGCAAAATGGCCGCCACAAAAGATGGCCACAGATGACCGCTGTGGCGTCAAGTGAAAGCAAAGGATTGATATCAGCTAGTTCCATGTGTCCCCCCCCCACCCCCCGCCCATCCCCGCTCCTCCACCGCAGTCCGTCGCTAACGAAAGTAAGGCAGGAAGTATTTAATTTAATTATGTCACTAATTATTTCTTCTGAGCTGCTGGCAGATGGCGCATGCTGCCGTCCCTCTCCTCCAGCCGACACTAGAGGGCGTTGGAGACGACAGCCAGTCCGACGAATCAACACTTCGCCTCGCGTTGACACTCCAATTACAACTGGCGGCCGTCTCACACACACACACACAAAAAAAACCCCCACACTTCCTCCCCCTCTTCCTCTGGCAGAAACTCTCTCTTCCTCCTCCTTCGGCATAATCCCTGCTCGTCATCGTCCCTCTCCTCTTCCAAACGCATCGTTCTTCTTCTCCCTCCCTCCCTCCTCCTCCAAGTGTTTAAAGCGTCGGTCGCGGGCCAGGTGTAAAAAAACTGAGCTAGAAAGCGCTCCCCTCCGTTTCCCCTCCCTAGGCCATGTAGATGAAGGTGTTGATGTCCGTCTCGTCTCGCTTGATGTATTTGTGCTCGATGAGCCACTCGATCTGCTCCTTGATCATCTTCTTCTGAGGCAGGAACATGTTCTTCAGGATCTCCACCAGCTCCGTCTGCAGCTGGGCGTTGCTGATCCTCTTCCTCATCTTCATGATCTGGATGATGGCCTCCTGGAGGGGGGGAAACGCAAAAGCAACACTTCTACAGGCTCTATGTATACACAATATACACTGGACAAATAGAAAGAAAGAATAGAATAGATAGAATAGAATTTAACAGATTTTTTGAGTGCTGATCCAAAACAATCTCTCTGTTTTTCCACATTATTGGCAGAGGACCCCCTTTTTTTTATCCAAAGAGCATCCAACTGCACAATCTTTAACATTACAAGCTAAGAAGCATTGCAGCCTCCAATCTGTTTACCAATGGTTACAAAGCGCTTTACAAAGGAGAAAATAAACATTAAAAAGGTAAAAACAGTAAGCAAAAAGAAATGTAGAGAAAAATAAATACTACTCACTTAATGGGTGTGAATTTAACTCCTGAGAGCTACAATTCATCCCCTCCTTCGCCAATCTCTTTTGTTTCCCTTGACTGTCTACTATCTGACTAAGTTCTTTAAAATAATCCTAACGTCGTATTTCCATACCTGAGTTCTGAGTATTCTGAGTTGAACGATGCCTTCATTCTCCTCTTCTCTCATTCGCTCCGTGGTCAGCTGAAGGCGACCAATCAGGTTGATCTTTCCTCGCTTCTGGACCTTGGAGTTTTTGCTAAAAAAAAAACACAGAAAGACACAAAAGATCGATATCCCAAACTGGAAGGATTTATGCAGTTGTTTTTGGAGAGGTGTCAATTAAGACCAAGACTAGTTGTGATGCGTTAGCAGACCTGAAACTGCTGGTAAATGGATTGTTGAAAATGAATTAACTTTAAATCTAACCACTCAAAGTTATCTGGTATCAGTCTCCCATTAAACATGCCTGAGCACATACCTAGCCTATATAAATACAGCAAAATTTTATTTCCTATATTAAGACTCCATTAAATGACCAGAGCAATGGATTTTGGTAAAAATGTTGATCACATTCCTCTAATAAATTTCTTTAGGATACATCCAAACAAAAAAAAAAATGGATCAATGGGGACTTGAACAGCTCTCCATCCCTCAAGATCATAACTTTTGAGAGACAAATCATTAACTGGAGACATTGGAGCCTGGAACAAAAATGTTTTTTTTTTTTTAATAAACAAGGCCATAGCGTACATGAGCGAGAACTCCTGGTTGACATAGAAGAGTGTGCTGTCAGTGAAGTCTTTGGGCGAGCTGACTGGAGGGTCGTAGGACAACACCTGTCTCTTCAGCTTAGGGAAGGCCACCAGGGACTGAAGACAGAGAGAGAGAGAGAGGGAGAGACAGAGAGAGAAAGAGAGAGAGAGAGGAGAGGAGAGAGGGAGGAGAAGGTTAACTGACCGCTGACGGCATGTGTGGGCTTGTTGATGCAAGTGTTTTCCTTTGCTCATTTACTGTTGTCATCATAACCAAGATTTTGTTGCTACTATGATACTGCTGCGAAAGATTGAAATCAATATTGAATTTCATAAAAGTTCAATACTTTCACCGGGTAGGTTAGGTGGGTCTGTTATGTGTTTCCAACATGCTATTTTGTGTCATGCACTTTGTTTTGTTTCCTTGTGTTTTGTTTTGTTGCGTACTGCATTACATTATTTTATTTTGTGACTGCATGTTGATGAGTTAGATCTAGGTAGGCTCGTTCTCTGTAAAGTCCTTTGACACATGCTTTGTGATGAAGGGCTATAGAAATAAACTTGACATATGGAACGATTTCACTTACAGAGCCACCCAACCAAAATATGAAACTGCTGTGTAAAAGGTGCTACAAAGCTGTCCAAGTCAAGTGTGGTTTGCTTGATGGCATTTTTGTTAGACGTGGCAAACGTATCAGTAGTATCATATTTTGAAACAATAATCTGTGTGTGTGTGTGTGTGTGTTCATGGTCTGACCCAGAGTGTGCGGCGCAGCTCAGCATCAGGCAGCTCTGTGGCCAGTTTGAGGTTCTCAAAGCTGATTCTCTCCCTCGGTCTCTGGTTCCAGGCAAACAACACAGCCAGCTGGAAGGTTGTCACCTCCAGGTCGTACTGACCCACCTCGTTCTTAAAGGTGATCTGAGAAGAGAGGAGGGGAGGAAGAGGAGAGGAGGAGGAGAAACAAAGGAGGAGGAAGAGGAGAAGGTGAGAAGAACAGGAGGAATAGAGAGGGACGAGACAAGAAGAGAAGAGACGAAGAGAGGAGATGAGAAGAAGAGATGAGAGGAGAAAAGAGACAAGTTGAGACAAGAAGAGACGAGAAGCGAAGAGAAGAAATGAGAAAAAGACGAGAAGAGAAGAGATGAGTGGAGAGAAGAGATGAAAAGAGAAAATGGGAAGAAGAGATGAAAAGAGAGACGAGAAGAGCAGAGAAGACAGGAGACGAACAAAGACAAGAAGAAGAGACCAAAAGAGATTAAAAGAGATGAGAGGAAAAGTGGTTTGAGAGGGAGGAAGAGTAGGTGAGGAAGAACACGAGGGAGACGAGGTTGGGGGAGAATAGGAGGAGGAGAGGTTTTGGGAGGGAGGAGGAGAGGTTTTGGGAGGAAGAAGGATGGTAAAATGGGTAAACTGTAACTTAATGAGAAAAATAACAGAGAGAAACAAAGTCAAATAACATTTGTCCAGAACATTTCCAAAAAATTCAGAGCAAGTATCAGTTTCTGTATCCATTCCAAGCCTGAAAACCCATTTTTAACTCCATGAAGCTCCATATTTTTAGGCTCTCCACAGCTGCATGAGCCCTGGCTTCTCTATGTTTCCCCCGTATTCACTCACAATGCCGTTGGACATGAGGTGATGCCAGTGGAGTTTGCGACCGCTGTGGTTCCTCTTGTAGAAGTCCTCCACCTCGGGGATCAGGTCCTCCAGCTCCGTAGGCAGCGAGACAAAAACCTTCTCGCTGCTCCGCGACCACGCGCCGGCGTTCAGGATCTTAATGTTCACACTGTCCGCTGCAGGAAGGGAGGGAGAGAGGAACACCGCTGAATTACAGCTTCGAAATATAGTCTTTTACCTGAGGAGGCTTTTGGCTTTTGTTTGTTTAATCTCCGCAACGATATGTGCACATTAACTGATGTGTCCTTGAGCAAGACACAAAACCCTACTTGATCACTCACTATAGACACTCACTGGCCAAAATAATTGGAACACCAGCATTCCATAATTATTGGCAAAATATTCATTTGATTCATAAATTATTATTATTTGATAATATGATTACCAGTCAATTATGATTGTCATGCTCATCAAAGAACCGAGCCATAATCTAAAAGTTGAGGATGAATTGAAAGTCACAAAACAGCATAGATAATCAGATTAAGAACAGACTTCAGGTTTTGCTTAACAAACATGTGACAGCTCGTTCAAATTTTATGGAAAACTGGTGTTCCAATAATTTTGGCCAGTGAGTGTTGCCTAAAATGCAATTGTCAAATACTGATTTAACAGTATCATTGCCCTGATACCACTGTGTTCAGAAGGGAGGGAAGGAAAATACCTGAATGGGAAATTTCACAAAATAATAAATAATGATGTGATAATATATTTATCCCTGTAGGGAAATTGTTTATTATTAGTTATGTTGTTTTCCATTTAGCGATTCTGTTCCTAAAAGTGAATCAGTGGTACCAGCTTGTTCTATGTGTGTGTGTGTGTGTGTGTGTGTGTGTGTGTCCTACCTGGCAGTGCCAGCTTGTTGTGTTTGTGCATCTCCTTGAAGACCTGGTTGAGATCTTCTGAGACCTTGATGTCCTGAAACATCCTGGCCAGCTTGTTCACGTAGTCGGCCGGCATTCCTACTTCCTACAGACGGACGAAAACACACAGTAAAAAACCAGGGAGAAACATGAAGGAGGGAGGAAAGAGGAACAGAAAGAGATGGAGAGATTAATTCATTAATTAATCTCTTTAGGAAATAGGTGTGTGAGCATGCATTAGTAAGTGTATTTATGTGTATTCAATGTTGCTGTAGATGTGTGTGTGTGTGTGCGTGTGTGTGTGTGTGTGTGTGTGTGTGTGTGTGTGTGTGTGTGGCTCACCCTCAGCCACTCCACCATGTTCTCCTCGATCTCGCTGTCCGCTGAAATGTCCAGAATCAGACGCCTGGTCAGGTGAGCCTTGTGGTAACGCATGAACACATCCTTATTCTGGACATACTTCAACACCAAGAGCTGGGAGGAGAGAAGAGGAGAGGAGAGGCAAGTATGAGAACAGAGGAGGGAGGGAAGGAGAGAGACAGAAGTGCCATGACAAAGCTTTGGGACCATACATTTTAAACTAAGTGGTGGAAAATGGAAAAGAGACACAGAAAGGCAAAAATAAGAGTGATACATGGACCAAACAAACCCAATAAATAGCCTTGTATATATAGCACTGTGGCCTTGTATATTAGGATTTGCAGGATGTTTGGTGGACATTGACAGGGAGTTTTCCTTTTCCAAAGTGGATTTTAACAACAAAATGAAGCTTTGAGTGTCTATTTTTCACATCTATCTCTTTTGTATAGAATCCCCAAGAAAGCCATCGCATCAGAATCTGTCTTTGACCAGTTGCTTCTTACAAACTTGACTCATTTAAAGGGATATTTTATTACATTTTGACAAGTTATTTGAATATGCAGCAGTCATTACATTATTACAACTTGAAATGTTCATAACATGAGATCAAAACCACATTTCAACTCTGAAACACCTTCTTTCAATCAACAAGAAAAAAACTGCGTGACTAAAGTGAACAGTGAATAAGCCCTGGCTAAGCCCCATTTGGCCCTGTTTAGTGAAAGCCAGGCTAACCAGGCCCGTGACTCACCACTTCTTTGAGTTTGAGCTCTATTTCCTCTGAGGTGAGTTTCTTGCTGAGAGGAGTTTTCCTCAGCAGCATGTCACAGTAGTTAGCCAGCAGCTCAGGACACTTGGACTCCGGCTGAGTCTTCAGACCCACACTGGATGGATGGAAACACACACACACACGATTAGATACACACTACAAGACTAGATTTTTATCAAAATAGGAAGAAAGACAACCCAGCATCTCAGTTGTTCCCACAGACTTTCTGATGGTAACTTTGGGCCAGTCCCATTCACTAAGTAGAAAACAAATCGCTCCACTCACCCTTTCTGTTTCATAGGCAGCTCCAGTTTGAATATTGTGGCGTCATTGACAACGGCCTTGTAAGCCTGGGAGGAAGAGGAATAGAACAGAGACAAGTGGTCACCTTCATTGGCATCATGGATACCAGGAGACCAATTGGGACACTGCAGATCAGGGGCTCCTGAAAGTTTCTCAGCCATGGACCCAAACTATTAAATCAGTCTGTGGGTGCCCAGGGAAGGGTCGGTAGTTCAGTATGTACAGTGGACTACATTTTCAAAATGGTTCGCTCCTTGGTCGAATCTAGGATCAAATCCAGAAGGCGATGCTGTTGAAGAATGGCACTTAGTTGGATATTCATACCATGACATATGGACAACTGTACTGTAATTTTGTCATTTTTTGGTCTGGCTGAGCAATAAAGCCAGATGATGAATTTTCATGCCATTTCATTTTTCTAGCTGTGGGGTCAGTGTTCCAGCTGTGGGCGCCACCGTAACTAAATAAAACTAAAGAAAACAATGATTGCTAGTTGACTGTTCATGACCTTAAATAGGAGTATGATGAGTGTGATGAATAAGATGAGTGATGAGTGATTCTGCTGCTGAAAATCTGTTGGAGCTGCTAGAAGCTTGTTCTCTGCAAGGACCTGTAGTCCAGTACAACAGCAACCAGCTGAGGAACATGTTTATCTGGACTTAACTAGGTTTTTCCCTCTCTCTCTGTGTGGCTTTTTGAGAGGCTTAGGTACTAATGCCACCAGCAGTGTGGGGTTTACACCAAAACAGGGAGTTAGCAACTTTAAGAATACACAACAAACTTTAGGAAGTGGAAGCCACTCAGAAGCTCTAAGCAAGGAGAGTGCACTACTGGAACTAGAACTCAAATGCATTTTGCAATAAGGTGATATTAAATATTTAAGTATGCTTCACATTTTCCTTTAACTGGTTATCAAATCCATTCAGGTGTGATTCTTAACAGTTTAATCGTCCTGTTGAGCCTTGGATGTGAGGAACACAGACCTTGTCCCTGGCGGTGAGGAAGCGAGGGTCATCCTGGAAGGCTTCCTTCACCAGCTTACTGAAGCGGTTAAACAAAGTCAACAACTGCTCCACGTACTTCTCAGAGTCCTGGACACACACACACACACACACACACAAACACACACACACAAAATTACTAACAAAAGCTGTAAAAAGCTAGCTTGGTCTACCAGTCAACTTTTTCACTATGCATGTCCTTATTATCAGTTCCAGAGTGGTCAACCCACCGATATTGGCTGCCCCGATAATCAATACTGATGTCAATCAGTAACTTGTTTTCCCTCTCGGAGTCTGAAACTCATCGAACACATGTACGCCAACTAAAGTGACTAACTGACTGAGTTCTGGGATCACTTTTTCAAGAAGCAATTTTGCTTATTTATAAAAGGCCTGCACAATTATGGCTACAATGAAAATCTGATCATTATGCAAGCTACTGCGATCAAGATTATTAATCACAATTATTAGTGATGCTGATTGATGATTTGAAGAACAAAATTATTGTACTGTACTTCTGGCATCTTGACTATTTTCAAATGCAACAGAGATTCTAAATGAAATGAAAAGTTTTAGTTTTGCTGATATGCCAACATACTATCATTGTTATTTGTGAAAACATTGTGCAGCCCGAATTAATAATGACTGATAAAAGTAATTCAGGAAAAAGCCTGAGTGCTGCTGGTGAAAACAAAGTCCAGGAGGCAGGTAATATCCAAGAATCACAGCCAATGCATGCACACTAAGCCTATGGAAAATATTATTCCAAACTGAAACACCGCTTTAAATTTATAAAAATATCTCTGTAACACCATGGATGGTGCCTTGTACATCTAGGCTTGCTGGGTAAATTAATGAAAAGTTGTGGGTTTGAGTCCCACTACAGTTGTAAACTGTACGCATTTGAGATTGAAGAAAATGCTGACTGAGATATTGAGAGTGAAGGTGCAGATTGATTGATTGTGTGTGTGTGTGTGTGTGTGTACACGTACAGTAGTGATAGTCTCAGCGGCAGCCACCATGTCTGCCAGTCCAGCGTTGATGATGTGGTCTTCCAGGTCTTTCAGCATGGGCTCGATCCCACTGGGAACCTTGTCCATCAGAGAAAACATCAGGTGCAGCTCTGCACCGGGGGGAAAGAAATCAGCGTTACACACAGGACAAGAACGGTGCACAGAGGAAGTGAAATGCTTTGAGCTGCACTTCAACACAGAACTTCAAACAACTGTACGCTATTAACATGTGAGGGCTGCTGTAGTGTAAAGATCAGAAAAGCTTGTGACCAGAAGGCTGTCAGTTTGTATCCACAGAGATGGATTTGAAAAACCTTTTGAGGAAATTAAACCGGTACCACTCTCCCCTGCCTCAGAAACTACTGTTAAGATGCCCTTGAGCAAGGCACTTAATTCCCAACTGCTCCAGTAAAACTGTCTAGTGGCCAACAGCAGAAGACTGTGATTGTGCTGCAGCTCCCAGGTGTGAAAGATGGTGTGTGGAAAGATGTGAGTGTGAAGCAGGGCAGCACCTAACAGTAAATAAATGTCAAAAAACTGAATAGCATCAACGCTATTACATTCTTAATGCTGGTCTTTCATAAACATGAGGTTCTACTGTGTCACGCTATGTCCAGGTGGGTATATAGCTACACTTTATTTGCTTTGCATCACAGAAACAGAACCAGCAAACTGGTGACCAAACTGGTTCGAATTTCCGGATTGGCTGAGAAAATATGAATGGATTAAGTGAATGAGAAATGCTCTTCCCTCCCTTGACAACTGTGGTGATGTGCATTTGAGCAGGAAACTCTCCAGCTGCTCCAGTAGAGCTGCTCAGTAGCAAACAGTAGAAGCGGTATCAATATACGTAACTGTGTGAATGTGAAGCAGGGCTGTGTGCTCAGTCAACATTTCCTGGATAAAAAAAAGATTACAAAACAAACTATAAGCTCATGGCCTAATATCCAACTTGGCTAAGGTCAGGTGGCATGGGAAAAGCACCACCAGCCACCAGACAAATGCTGGTCTGGTTGGTAAGTTAGTCGACTCTATTGGCTTGCTGGCAGTAACACAACCATCACAAGGAGGTTGTATTGTAGTCTAGCTGGCTGATGAACTGGTGAGTGTGGATGGGGGATTCTGAGATGCAGGTACCAAACACTGCGGCCTACAGACATAAAAGCTTACTTGATAATATGCTTCAAATAGAATATGACAATAATATGCA
The DNA here is from genome assembly GCF_046629955.1 of Centroberyx affinis. NCBI lineage: Eukaryota > Metazoa > Chordata > Actinopteri > Beryciformes > Berycidae > Centroberyx > Centroberyx affinis. Next base: position 61,115 of record NW_027281202.1, on the reverse strand, counting down.
GAAGTGGGCACTCACTGTCTGTCTCGTTGCGTTTGATCATCCCTGGACATTCGGCGAGGATGGTCTCTTTGAACGAGGTCACCAGAGCATTCACACAACATTCCATAAGCTGGAAAGACACACACACACACACAGTCAGAAATTAGTTATTTTAAGGGTGTATTCACATCAAGCGTCTGTGGAGCGTTTTATTTTGAACTCCTTTATTATGGTTCGTTTGTCCAGGTGAAAACAATTGCATTTGAATTCTGGTGGCATCATATAAAGGCACTCAGATGCCTGACAATGTAATTCTCAGTGTGGTTCATTAGGAGTGAGAACTTAATTCAACCGACTACAGAAAACGACCCCAAAACACAAGGGATTATGGATATAGGGAGACTGATGTTGACATGTGATAGCCAGTAGCTACTCATGCTGGGAAAGCCTAGCATGACAAAATGGCATAACCGAGGGCAAACCACAGTGTAGACTGAGGACTTGTGAGTCCATGTGACTTTTGCTTACAAGCCCTGGTTCACTTGTGTCAGTGTGAACCTAAATGAACCAAATACAAAAATGCAACAAAGTCAACTTTTCTACTCTGGTTCAGACCAAAGGAAACAGTAGGTGTGAAATTGTAGGTGTGATCACGCCCTCACTCTATTATATTCTGTTCTTTGTTCGTTTTCTAGGTTTGAATTATAAGAAGTGACTGAAAAGACATAACATCTTATTAGGAAATTCAACAATATTTAGGTACTGTGATGAAGCCGACACCACAAGACCAGAAAAGTCAGAGGATTTATGCTGGAAAACTGAAAAGAAAATCAATCTCTAGAGGGGTATGAGGAGAATTTTAAGCTAAAGAAACAGAAATGTTATGTAAATATGAAAAAAACAAAAACATCCACAGTCTTTGAGATCCTGTCAAGACACTTACTGCTTGAACAGAGTTACATTCACGACGTGTCTCTAGATATCTAAGTGCTCTCTTCTCCTCTTCTCTCAGCTTGGCATCTGCCTGCAGGGGAAACAGGGTACAGTTACTAAACCACACAACACAGAGGGACACAAACACACACATGCATGCGCACACACATGTACACACGTGTGTAGTGTGTATCTATGCATGCACACAAACATGCACAGACAGTCAACAATGAAAGATAGGGATATTATTTTCTTGTTTTGCCCATGCAGAATTTAGATAAGAGAGACATTTCAAATATTTTCAGATACCAACGTCAAAATCTGACAACTATCACCTCTGATTAGCTCTCCAATCTGGCGGCTGGCTGTCATACTGAGGCATTTAGCGCCTGGATCAGTCAACAGACACTGGCAGCTAGTTACACGTTAGCTACTATGACAGACAGGTGTTGGTCTGCATTTACGACGACTACGAAGATGCTTGTAGTTGTTCACTTAGCGGTATTTTGAATTTAGCAGCTCTATCTGAAACGAAAGGCACTACCACATGCATAAGCGTCGCGTTACAAAATTTGAATGACACATTTTGCTATGCAAGAACCGCAGCTGCCCTTTGCACTGCTGCATATGTAGCTTGCATAAAGTATCTAACAGGCCATAATCGCATGTCTGTAATGTGTGATCAAGTTGCACATGTGTAGTTCACAACGTAGCTTGTTTGATCTGTCAGGGGCGCCTGGCTCGAAAAAACAATGCTTGTATTAAACACAAATCACATGTATTGTAAATTGGATTATTAGGGAAGGTGTCGCTTTATAGACTCATGTAAATGACTTAATGACAGTATTGTTTTAAAAGACTACTGGCAATAGTCACATTATTGTGTGCATGTAAACATAGACATGATTGTCAGGTATAGGGTTGCAAAATTCCGGGAATTTTCAAAGTTGGAAACTTTCCATGGGAATTAACGGGAATTTATGGGAATTAACGGGAATTTATGGGAATAAACGGGAATAAACCAGGAATTTACAAAATTGAAGGTATGCTCTTAATAGGGAACTTAAATATAGTTGGGGAAAATATATTTTAGCATAATCCTGACTAAAACAACCAGATATCATGCAAGTACAGTTGAATATCTATGCTATTCCTCAATCACATGCACACATAGCACACTGCTTACTGCAGGGCTATTGAGACCACGCCCCCTACATGCACTGTGCATTCCTGTGCATTTTTATTAATTTTTGAATGGGTTGGGTCAATATTTAATAATTAACTCAACATTCATGTTTTTGTTCTTCAATGAAATAATTGATTGTTCAATAAAATATTTAACACTTGATAAAGTTCTACTTACAAATAAATCTGTTTTAATTGTATTATTTTGGATGAATGTCTGCTTATAACAAAACAAATATTTATGCTTGGATATGATACCTTTCCATTAAATTACCCTCAATTCCCAGTTAATTCCCATAAATTCCCATTAATTCCCATTAATTCCCATAAATTCCCATAAATTCCCATAAATTCCCATAATTCCCATGGAAAGTTTCCAATTTGGAATATTTCCAAAATTCCCCAGCTTAACTTCCCATGGAAATTAACCGGAAACTTTCTGGAAATTTACCGGAAATTTTCCACCCCTTTGCAACCCTAGTCAGGTATAATTGTTCTTTATACTTGTATTTGTTGTAGTAATTTTATTTTTGCGTACATATTTCATGTAGTTCTGGACGCCGTTCTGTTGCAGGTAGGACGGTGCCTGGGTTCGGTAAAACCGCTCTGTGGAGTCCAGGTAGGCCTTCTCAAAGTTATCCCTGTAGATCTGCAGCTTGTCCTCTGGGTTAGAACAGAGGTTGACTACAGAGAGAGAGTAGAGAGAGAGAGAGAGAGAGAGAGAGAGAGAGAGAGAGAGAGAGAGAGAGAGAGAGAGAGAGAGAGAGAGAGAGAGAGAGAGAGGGAGCAAAAGAGGAAAGAGAATGAGAGGAGAGGGAAGAGCAAAAGGGAAGGAGGCAAGAGAGAATGGGGAGGGGACAGAGAGAAAAAGGGAAATAGTGATAGGGAGAGGAAGGGACGGATGGAGAGATGTTTACTACCATGTTGACAAAATTAACTCTCATTCATCTATAGATTTGACTCTAGAAGGCTACAAGTGTGTGTGAAAGTGTGTGTATATGTGTGCATGTTTTTTGTGTGTCTATGGTTGCCACTGTGTTTCAGTCTTTCTGCTTTTTTGTTACATCCTTATAGCAAATGTAAAAGCTTTCATTAACTTGCTATAAGTTGAGTCACGATTGTGTAATATCAATCAGTGACAGAGAATAGCAACACAGACATTTATTAGTATGAAAATGAAGCTGATTATTACTTATTCAAGACGTTTTAAAGTGATGTTGAACTTTGGTAGTACCTTGGTACCTTGCTTCCTGGTCATGCATAAAAAAAAAAACTAGTGAATTACTTTCATTATGTTATTAAACCAAATCCGGTCATATGAATTTCAGTGTTACAAATAGAAAGGTTTAACAACATAAAGAAAGTGATTCACATAAAAAAAAAAAATCAGCGAAATGACTAGTTTTTTTTAAATATATTACCAGAATCTGCTTTGCTCGCATTAGTTTATGTGCTAGAAGTGTGATTTTCAGATCTGTTTCGCCATATAATGGCAGTGAATGTAGAGAGAAAAAAACG
>NW_027281202.1:0-55000 GCF_046629955.1 Centroberyx affinis | reverse complement strand
GAATACTACGGTTCCATTTAGTTTGAGTAAGGCGAGCCTGTAGCCATCTATTCAGAGTTCTGCCATTGAAAACAGCAAGGCTTCAGGAGTTCAATTTTCAACAAGCTAATGTTGCCACACAACAAATATAATTCCAGCCAATATAAAGCTTTTGTGCAATATTTCTTAGCAACAAAATGTAATCAAAGGAAGAAAAAGCTGAATCTCTGGATGCTTACAATAGTTTCTAACATCACAATGTCACAACTTTTATAGCATGCCAGTAAAGGCAGGAAGAAATGGAAGATCCAGGTCAGGACGAGGTTTCTACTGCAGCACAGTGTCATGCTCACTCAGATTATGGCACAAACACTGGCAGGTTAAGGTGTTCTCTTTCCTGTGTAGCTCAGTCTGTAGAGCAAGGCAGTAACACTACCATGGTTGGGCAGTGATCATATTGGATGCTCTTTACTACGGGCCTCATGTTTTGGAACTCCCCTGGGCGCTCCAAGTTGAACCTGTCTCAGCTTTAGCCATACCGTACATTATATCCATTTAAAAATAGCCCTTGAAATGGGTACCATCTAGGCGGAGCTCTTGGACGAGATGATAAAACTCTCCATGCTCCTGTTCTCCTACATCCTCCATTTCAAAATGCACTCATCATCCATTTCTTGAAGCACAAGCAGAGCAATTACTAACTTTCTCTTGACCATTTATATTTTCAGCAACGTTATCCCCTTTGTTACTTCAAGTTACCAAGCTAAAACTAATTAGATAGATTGTTTTTGTAAAACTTTGTGTTGCATAGCAACAAGAATGATGTAATGCTCCTTGCGTCCATTGAACTCAGGAGAAAAGCAGGAAAACAGGAGAAAAAAGCATCCAATGTGATCACAGCTTTAGTGGTTCCATTCCCTGTGTAGCTAAATGGGTGGAGCAAGGCACAAACACTGCCTGAGTTAGGGGTTCAATTCCCACTAGGGTCACTAATAATAAAAAAGTGTATGCCTTGGACAACAGAGTCCACCAAATGGCAGATGTTACGCCTCAACTACAAAATTGGGAGAGACAGCCATCAGAAAGCTCAGGCATCTACATGTTAAAATCAGTTGGATACCAGCCTTCTATTATGAGTGGGTACAACAAGTTGAGTCAGTTATGCTATGGAAACAAGGGATAGGCTTCCACCCCACTGTAAGAGCCAGACACACCTCGCAAAAGGCTTACCTACATATTTATTACATTGTGTAGGGGTTATGTAAAGCACAACACATGTTAGTCACATCTAAGCCTATTCCAAGTGTGTGTTTGCAATGCACTGAAATAGCATGCTGTGGTTTGTGAGTGGACTGTTCTCCCATTCTGTGTTCAAAGCAATGCAACTTTTTTTTTTTAGAATGACAGCAGGATCTGAAGCAGCTGTAGTAGTAGCTTTGGTAGTAGCAGTCGTATTGATCCTGCAGTGGGAAATTCCTTTCTCACTGAAACACCAGACTTGATACAATAAACCATGTGTACAATCATATATCACAGCCACACTGTTCACACAGGCAGAACTGAATGCATCAATAACACATGGAAACACAAAGAGAGTAACAACCAGTGTTGATGCTGCTGGGGAGCCAAACTAAGTGAATGGTTTGCTGTTGTTTTCATTCCAAAGCCTCTCAAAACTCCTAAAATCTCTCTGTGGATATTCTGAGGAGTATAAAACTGAAACGACTGTTTTTCAGAAATGGATGTCAGAAGACAGACCCCCAAAAGACTCATTCAGAAAAAAAAGGTCTGTTTCTTTTGGGTAATGAGAGGGCCAGGCCATATTTGAGAGTGTGTGACACGGTTGCATAGAGGAGAATTCAGATCAATTTCCTGTAATCTGTCACAGCAGTGGCAGTCTGGAGGTTATGGAGAGAATGGGTTTATGACTGAACCCGTTTTGCCATCTTTACAACACAAGGACCACAATGGAAATAAGTCACTGACTTTGCTGTAATATCCTTGAAGGTTTCCTTTATACTCATCAAATCAATGTAACCTAATCAAATCCCTGGACTAGTTGGTAAAATCAGGACAGGTAAAGTCAGTGAGAACTGCTCTGCCTAAGCTCAACAGCTACTGTCAAACAGCCAAGGACACCAGGCCCAGGGAATAAGCCTTTTATAGTTTAGTGGATTACACACTACCAAAGCACAAGATTTGTCCTGGGCAACCACTAGATGCAAATGCATGTGCAGTATAACTGGTGAATCAGTGTGTTTAAATAGTATTCCATTTGCATGTAAACATCGTATCACCTTTATGTGAATCCAGATAAGCTCTTCTTACAATTATGAAATACCTGACTGTGATATCTATCTGGGATCTGCAACGGTTCCTGGGATACTGAGGCATGAATACACCTCAACCCACTTACTGTTGGTTTTCACAGTCTGCATGAGGTCAGTTTATATTCACAAACAGAGATATTCAGGTTTGGGAAATAACGATGAATGTAAATAGCTTATCCTAAATAAAACCTTAACCAAGACATCCAAAACACTTTCTCCTTGTTAAGTCACTCATTGGCTTTCATCATCTGGATATGAAGATGCTGATATAAACGTCTTATCCCAAATACAATCACCCTAACCACCAGCTAAATGCTGGTAAGTCTACTGAGTCTGTCTACACTACCAGCTGGTAACCAGTCATCATTTAGAGTCATTAGAGAGTTTAGAGTTCCTTTTTTTTTCCTTATTTAATTCTAAACTTCTAGTTGGCAGATAAAATAGTAAAAGGCTGGTGAATTTTGGGATGTACCAGCAATTGTGATCGGTGGATTAAAAAAGTTTGTTTCCTGCCCTCAAACAGGCCTTAACTGGGGAATGAGGTACTGACTGGCTGTTACTGTCATAGCCCTACCAAAATTTTGACTTTGATACCAGGTAGACACCCATGTATCAAGACTTTGATTCAACTAAAGGGCCCAGCAAGCATCCGCCCTGCTGAAGTGTCTTTGAGGAAGATACTAAATCCCTACCAGCTCCAGTAAGAGAAAAAATGAATTATACATTATAACATTATCATTACAGCTGTTTATACTCAACTATACTTAATCATAATTAGATTTCTTTTAGATGTTTCCCCCATCAAATAGCCATTTACAGCTCATCTAAAAAGAGGGAACAGATACTACAAAAACTGGTTACCATGGATCATGTTTTGCTGATGCACAACTTCCTCTGCTCTCGCATGCTCGCAGCAAAACAACACGGTCATGTGAAAGGCTGGACATAATTATCTTAAGTCCTCCTGAGCATGACGTTCTGGTAAAATGTAAGGATGAACATAAGCGGCATGAAGATAATCAAGTCTTTTACAAGCATTAACATCCGCGGGTGTGCGAATTTCATGCAAGTTGGCCACAGTAAATGTGACATGAAACACGGCAAACAAGAGTACTAGTTCTGGGAAAACTCTCAAGCTTTCTCAAATCAGACAGCATAGTACTTTTTAAATACTGGTACTCTGGTGCAACAGCGATGGGTCGCAAAGGCCCTCGGCAAGAAATGAGGTGAGGCAGCAGGAAATAAGGGTTGAAGTGAAGAGCGGCTCTTACGAGAACAAGTCGAACCACTGTTGCTTAGTGACGGCCTCCTGTCTGAGCAGCTTGAGAACGATGGGCCGCATCAGATCCCACTTGTCCTCAAACTGCAGGGACCCCTTGTTCTGCAGAGAGAGAGAAAGAGGAGAGGAGAGGAGAGGAGAGGGAGAGAGAGAGAAAGACAGAGAGAGAAAGAGGAGGAGAGGGGCAGAGAGAAAGACAGAGAGAAAGAGGAGGAGAGGAGAGGGACAGAGAGAGAGAAAGACAGAGAGAAAGAGGTGGAGAGGATAGGAGAGGAGAGGAGAGAGACAGAGATAGGGAAGAGAGATGCAGATACCGAGAGATAGGGAGAGAGAAAAAGAGGCAGAGATGGGGACAGTGACATGGGTATGGACAAAGACAGAGTTAGAAAGAAAGGGGGGTGACAGAGATGGAGAGAGAGAGGGATATAGAGACCGAAGGCAGTGAGAGGGGAGAGAGGAGAAGGAAAGTACAGAGAGAGAGAGAGAGAGAGAGAGAGAGAGAGAGAGAGGTGGAAGGCAACAAAGAGATTGGGGGGGGGTAGAGAGGGATAAACATGTTTATCTCATACAGTAAGTTACATAACATAGACTGTGTGTGTGTGTGTGTGTGTGTGTGTGTGTGTGTGTGTGCATGTGTGAAAGAGACCAAGACACACACACATAGACAGTGTGTGTGTGTGTGTGTGTGTGTGTGTGTGTGTGTGTGTGTGTGTGTGTGTGTGTGTGTGAAAGAGACCGAGACACACAGAGACAGTGTGACAAAGAGAGATATTGTGTAATTCACATGAAATCAAATCATATTGTTGCACATTCCTCTCAGCTATTTTGGAATAAATCTTATCTGTACTGGAATGTGAAGCCAGATTTGCCTGAGACAGTCTGAGTTGTTGGAGCTGTCAAAGAGGGGGGCGGGCCGGCTGTCAAAGCTAACTCTACTGCTAGCCTGCAAGCTACCTGGCTAATTATTCTGCTAGCTAATCATTTTAGCACCTGTTTGGAAAAACCTGCATTCTCAACTTCACAGACAGCCGAGTCACAGGCGCTAACGCATACGCCGTTTACAAGGAAGACACACAACAAGGCCTTGCGAACACGGACGATTTATTTAGTGGGTTCATTTTGAAAGAGGGGAGCCGTTTGCCGGCTCTGTTAGCTAGCCAGCATACGACGCTAGCAGGTTAGCTTGCATTAGCAAAGAGAGAGACCTTTGCATTTGTGCTGCAGCTGAACCTCTGCGAACGACAGCGGTGACAAGTGTGATTTCAAACGCACCCACTTGCCAGGTTTCATGCAAATACGTGACAATAAAATGTCTGAATCCGCATACCAATATGGGAAATGCGATACATTTAAGTGCTTCTTACCTTTAACAAATTAGACGTCGCCATGTTTCCTCCAACTTATCACCTCGCAGAATCTCGCGAGATAGGTGCTACAGCTGTCTCATCTCCTGCAGAGAGGATTAGGTAATGCCCAAGTGCCTTCACACCAGAGTTACCTTTCCATGTCAAAACCCAACTAATAAATACTCATTAGACCACTGACGCCCATTTGATAAGAGTTTGTCTGACAGAAATCCATCTGAGAACACCTTCTGCTGTTGGATGTGATTTAGTACAGAACTGCACAGCTGTTGATAGTGAAGACTACAGTGGGGAGAGTTAAACCACTGATCAAAATAGACATTCCTGTATCATTCTCTCATTTTCCTAAACTTAACCAACAGTGAAATGTAATTATTCCTCACCCCCTGGAACACCATCAGAGACCCTAACTTAATTCTATAGACAGTATACTGCTGTATGTAGCCTACTACATCCAGCAGTCTTTACTTATTCACACCACTGCGCACTGCTGGAAACTTTCCCATATAGAAGAAAGACTCTTACGAAACATAACTATAGTGATCATATAACAAATGTTAGAAGAATACTATACTAATATCACAGCAAAACTATAAACTATATAGGAACATTATAGGAAAATCATAATAATAACATAGGAGACACACTATAAGTTCCCTTTTTCTTTTTCCCCATTTTCTTACCCTAATGAATAAATAATATTGCTTATTACTTATTCATTAGAGGAAGAAAATGTAGAAGAAGAAAAGGAAGAGGAAGAGGATGATGATGATGATGATGATTCAACATCAACATCAAAATTACTTTGCAGTTGGTTGTGATATTTGACTGCATCCGGCCGGCTTTACTGTGCGTTCTCACTGATTCCCTCTGCTGGAAGGAAGAAGAAGAAGAAGAAGAAGAAAATTATGATGATAATGATTTTGCTTTATCACTTTGTTGAAAAGTGAGAAAATATGTAGATGATCAATCCAATAAGAATCCTTCAGAGACTCTCTCTCTCTCTCTCTCTCTCTCTCTCTCTCTCTCTCTCTCTCTCCCTCCCTGGTTGACAGGAGGATATTTCCGGTAACAATACTTCATGCTGTGTCTGGTCAGTCTGACCCTGCAGAGCTTTCTGTCCTTGACAAAGAGATTCTCTAAATATAAATGGAGGAGATAAAAACCAACAGTATGCTAATATCTGCTGTAAGTTCTTCAGTGATTTGCATTGAGAACATGGCTGAGAGAATTTGTTTCCCTTCAAAAGCACTGGCTGCACTTTGCCACCTCCTCTTTTTCTAAACACATCTATTATCTGATTTCTGTGTTTTTTCAAGGGTAACTACGAGCATAATAATAACTTAATAATAATAACTTTATTTTTATAGCACCATTCATACATAGAATGCAAGTGAAAGTGCTTTACATAAAGTAAATGGACAAAATCAAAAATACAAGCTAAAGCAAAGACAGAAATTGTCTAGTAAAATGACATTAAGAAGATAGAAGAAGAAGATCATACTTCAGTGTAGGAACGACCCTCTGTGCCTATACGACTAATCAATCGCCGTCTTGGAACATAGGAAGGAACCTCTATGTACCTTAATGGGTCATATGTACGCTACCAGTCAAAAGTCAAAATGTTTCTTTATTTTTACTATTTTCCACATTTTAGAATAATAGTAAAAACATAAAAACTATGAAATAACACCAGTGGAATCATGCAGTGACCAAAAAAGTGTTAAACAAATCAAAACTATCTTATATTTTAGATTCTTTAAAGTAGCCACCCTTTGCCTTGATGGAAAGACAAAGGCTTTGGAAAGAAATTCATACATAGGATCAATTTCACTATTTATATTTGTCTAAGAAACAAATTTGAAGCATTTAAGGAGAAGCCTTTAGATTAAAATGGCTTTAAGAGACTGAAAAACATAGAACATTCAATCAGGTGTGTCCAGACTTTTGACTGGTAGAGTAGGGAACGTGCCTTTTTCTCAGTGAGTACTGCATAAAGAACTTCTGTTTTTGACCATTTACACCTCAGTGAAAACACTGATGAAGCACATTATCTTCCTTTCTTCCTCTCTGAGTATCTTATCTCAGCACATCACATCAGCAGTTCCCTTTACTGTCTGCCACAAGCAGTTTGGCAGTGAAAGCCAGAAGAAGCACGATGATGACCTCTGTAGATTCCTCTTTCATTATCACTTCTTATCTCATTGCCCTGTCTTTACTAGACTGGATCTCTGCAACACATATTCACAAGTCATGGAGTGATCTTTGCCCTCTGATTCTGTGACTGTTAATCATTCAGCTGAGCAAAGGGAAGGAGTTAAAAAGCTTGTGGGTTCAGTCGGTACACTGGAAAACTCAAGAGAGGATTTTGTGCCAACATGGCTGGTAAACAGGCTGAGGATGCACAGAGGGACATGGACATCAAAAATGACCAGAGTGGATTCATTGGGAGGATCAGGAGATTCAAACCAAAGGAGGTTTTCACCTGGTGAGTTGAAGAAAGAAACTAGCATATATTATGTATTTGGAGCTATAATCTCTGGGACAGTATCTTATAAATGATTATAATGATGAAGCTTAATTATGTAGCATTCTATCTAAAAGCAGAGTTTAAAGTCAAAGAGTCAAAAAAACTGAAATGAGACAGAAGACATAAGAAACAACATAAGGTTAAAAGTGGGGAAGATGGAGAATAATCATACAAAAGCAAGTCTATAAAAGTGTGTATTAAAAGACGATACTGAATTATCTGGTTGTTTACTGGTACATAAGGTACATAATGATTTGGACCTTCGTAGTATTAAAACTACACTTTCTTTTAAAAAGCAAGTTGATATTTACATCTTAAGGACAGCTGATGTATCATTGAGGGTAAATATGGTTCATTTGTGCCTTTTAGAACCAAAATGTACCTCCAAGATATTTTGTGAGGGTGGATATTGCAGGTGTGTGATTTCACATAGTTGCAAGTTTAAAGATCTACTGCTGTTATCCACCATTATCTCAACATAAAATAATGTCTGTGCCCATAATTTAACAATGAAAGTACTTCAAATGTATTTTCAAACAGGCAAATCAAACATGTAATCATTCATTTCCCCCCCAGAAGTAACTATATTCTGTTTGCTGCTTTTTTGGTGATTAGGATTAGTTGCATTCTTTTTGTTATAGGATTACTGTAGTCCTATTACATGTCAACTCTGCAAAATAAGACTTTACATACAGTGCAAAGGCAGATAAGACAGAATGAGCTTGAACTTGATATGACGTCCTTGTCTTGAATTTAATGTGTTCTTGTGGTCGCTTGTGAAGACAGTTGTGATATTTCAGGGACTCATAAGGAATATTAAATATCTCCTGGTGGCAACTTGAACGCAGTGTGCTCAGTGTTTATATGCAGAGTGATACCTTTGCTCTATAATGTCTCCAAATTAATATGGTAATGATTTATTGATGTTTGGCCCAGCAGAGAATAGTCAAGGAAAACTATTTGCTTGTTTTAACACAACACATGACACACAATGCTTTCCGTCCTCCAGGCAGCTGGCCAGGACGGTGGCCATGGGTCAGGGCCTGGCTGGACTCATCTGTGGGACGGCCATCAGCTCCCAGTACCTGGCCGCAGACTTCCATGTCAACACGCCCATGCTGCAGAGCTTCTTGAACTACAGCCTGCTGTGTGTCACCTACACCACCATGCTGCTCTGCAGGACAGGTGAGACACCACTCACACCTGGATATTAGAATAGAATCAAAACTGAACTGATGTATGTAGCAATAGTACTAATTTAAAGTATGAATTAATAGAAATATTACTAAAAGTATCAGTTTTGCACTATTGTTATTGTTAGTATGATTCTATAAAGATAATAGCATAAATTAATAGTATAGAAATATAGCAATATAGCAATAGTTTAGAAAAGCCATGTTAAAAGTCCATGTAACTGAGAAATGCAACTGCCTTGATTGAGCTGGATATAGTCTCTTCCTTGTGTGTTTGATGTTTGTATTCTCTGTCTGTTGTGTTTTATTTCTATTTAAACTATAACTGTAGCTGATGTTTGTATTCCCTGTCTGTTGTGTTTTATTTCTATTTAAACTGTAACTGGTGTGCTGTCTTGGCCAGGTCTCCCTCGGAAAAGAGATTTCAATCTCAAGGGACTTCCTGGTTAAATAAAGGTTAAATAAAATAAATAAAGTATACAAATACCTATAAAGCTGAGAAACCAGTGTCAAGTAAAAACATTTGGGTTCATAACTCAACTGAAAACATAATGATACCCACTAGAAACAGGCTTGTGACCCATTTCAGGTTTTCCCATTTCCTAAAGTTTGAGAAACGTTGTCAAAATAGTATGTGTCACATATTACATCTATTGAAAGCAGTAATACCACAGTTCACGGTTCACAGAGGTGCTCAGGTTCCCTGTCAGAGAATATTAACCAGCAGGTTCTTCTGCCAGAAAGAGGAAAACCATATGCTGCTCATGTGCCCAAGGACAACTGAAAAAGTTTCACTCCAGGATGAGATACATATTCACCATTTGAAAACACATTGGTATGAAAATAAAGCACATAATGGGTTACTGTTAAAGTTAAAGTTCAACTGAACAATTCTCACTCGTATCTGTGATACAATCAAGATGTAAATGACTTGACTTTGTGGATTACAAGAATATTTATTTTAACTTTAACCCAATTAAGCGTTAAGTGTTCCACAGTACTGCTGAGAGTTTTGAAGTATACCGCTATCGCTGAAAAATAACATCCAAGGTGTTCTTGCAATCACCATTTCTACATTTTCACATTTAATTTCAACGGAGCTACACTTTGGTGTGACATCACAGATAAGGGGAGGGGCAAACTGCTCTTTTTTTCACAGCTGTGGGGGAGGGAGAGTCTCATGTCACTTGACTTCAGAATAAGGAATAAAGAGTGTGTTGAATTAAACATGGCATCCATCTCATTACACCTTTTATTGAAATGTAATTTACGTTGTAGTTTATTACCTATTCAAAAATTGGTAAACTCCATGCAGTTTGTCAGTGGATGGTTTGTCAAATCAATGGTTATTCGCTCATGAATGAATGCGCGGGGCGTTATTTGTCTCTTTTCCTCCCCATAGAGGGCAGCAGTGAATATTATTCAACAGTGTATCCTGACTTGTCCTCGGGCATGTGGGTAAAAAACACATTTTCAGTACTGAAGTTCAGGGTTGTTCCCCTTTAAAACGCAGGGGATGGCAATATTTTTCAGATTCTGAAGAGCAGGTGGTGGAAGTACCTGCTGGTGGGGCTGGTGGACGTGGAGGCAAACTACGCTGTGGTGAAAGCTTACCAGTATACCACACTCACCAGCATACAGGTAGGTGCAGGACTGTGTTGGTGTGTGTGGCAGAGGCAGAACTGTACTCTAAATTACTATTGGTGTATGGTGTATGTGTATTGGTGTATTGTGGTATGTGTATTTTATTGTATTTCCATATCTGTAGTGTATTGTGGTTTTATGATACCGAAAGCTGTATATCTTAATTACACTGTACATGTAAAAGCCCAACTAGAGACACGATTAGCAATAGCTATAAACTCTCTGTGCAGCACATCAGTTTCATGCTCTCTATTGGAACTATGTTAAATTGCATCGTCCCTATGAAATAAAATTCAAATAAAATAAATAAATAGAAGTAATCTCATTGGCTGAGTTAAACCTTAATGGGCGAAGCCAGATGATTTCCATTTTGATACATCAAATTACATTTTCCACATCTCATAGTTGGTGATGGTGATTTGTATGAATATTAGTGAAAAATCAGTTTTATTGACCTTGTTTTGCTGTTTGCTATGATTGGATAAGATAAGATAGCACTTTATTAATCCCCTTGGGGAAATTCAGGAACCATACAAATGCACACTATGCTGATTGTATGTATGCAGTATATAATCTTCAGTCTCATACTGTCTGTTTTGCACTAAATGTTCAGTGGTTGTAATTACTTTGCTGTATCGTATCAAGTATTGATTTGTGTCTGCACCTATCACACCATCATAAATTACAATACATTTTAATCTTTTAATGCCAAAAAACGATATATCCATTTGGGGAAAAAAGCTACTTGAAATTCAATATTTCAAAAATGTTACTAGTTTGTAAGTAATCATCATAACTTGAATAATATCCCAAAGTCTGATTTACTTTCATGCCATTAGTCATTCTTAGAGTAGATGTCCATTTTTCAAATGGTGTAGAATGAAACTCTTCATATGTGCATAGGATGTGTGTGTGTCTGTATGTGTATGTGTGTGTGTGTGTGTGTGTGTGTGTGTTATCACTGCACATACAGAGATATATGTGTGTATATTTAAGTGTGTAAGTGTGTGTATTTGAGAGTATTTATGTGTTGAATCAGAGAGATTGTGTTTGTGCCCTCTGCCTGCAGCTGCTGGACTGCTTTGTGATCCCGGTCCTGATGGTCCTGTCCTGGTGGGTGCTGAAGATGCGCTACAGGCCGCTCCACTACATCGCTGTCTGCATCTGTCTCCTCGGGGTGGGGGCCATGGTGGGGGCCGACCTGCTGGCCGGGCGAGACCAAGGCTCCAGTAAGAACCTCACTGAAGGCTTTATTCTCTCATTAAAGAGGAACCAAACCCCAAACCCCTCCTTCTGTAGAGTACAACCAAAGATCAGCCAATAGCAGATGGCCATTTCAGTAGAATGCTTTTTACCATTAGATATCAGGCTTTACACAGATTTTGGTTTGGGAGTTAGTTACACTTTAAGTCAATCAGAGGGCCAGTAGTTTTTATAATGCAATAATGCTGTGATTACATCATATTGGATTTGCTGGAAATATAAGTTGCCAACTGAAAAAACTATCACATCAGCCTCCTAGTGGTAACTACAAGGACAAGTGGGAATTTTTTTGGCTCCAATGTCTCCCATTAGGTGATACGAATTGTGATTACCAACTTAGATGTGGGCCTTCCAACGAATTAAAGAGGAACTAAACCCAAAACCCAAATCTGTGTAAAGCCTGACATCAAATGCTACTGAAATTGCCATCTGCTACTGGCTGATCTTTGGTGCCAGGTGATGTCACCTTCTATAGAGTACAGCAGATGGGAAATCGCCAAAGTGCCTCTCCACTCCTCTTGTCACATTATGGACGATGATCTGTTTAAGTTAGTTGTGATTGTCTTACAATGTTGAATGTCTCCTCTCCTCTCCTCTTCCCCTCCTTTCCTCTCCTGTTTCCTCTCCTCTTCCTCCCCTCTGCTCTCTTCTTCCTCTCCTCCCCTCTCTTTGTTTCTTGTTTTCTCTCCTCTCCTTTCCCCTCCCCTTCCTCTCTTCTCTTCTCCTCTCTTCCTCTCCTCTCCTCTCCTCCCCTCTCTCCTCCTCTCCTCTCCTCCTTCCCTCTCTGCTCTCCTCTCCTCCACTCTCTTCATTTCCTCTTGTTTTCTCTCCTCTCCCCTCCCCTCCTCTCCTCTCTCTTCTCCTCTCCTCCCCTCTCTCCTCTCCTCCTCTCCTCCCCTCTGCTCTCTTCTTCCTCTCCTCCCCTCTCTTTGTTTCTTGTTTTCTCCTCTCCTTTCCCCTCCCCTTCCTCTCTTCTCTTCTCCTCTCTTCCTCTCCTCTCCTCTCCTCCCCTCTCTCCTCCTCTCCTCTCCTCCTTCCCTCTCTGCTCTCCTCTCCTCCACTCTCTTCATTTCCTCTTGTTTTCTCTCCTCTCCCCTCCCCTCCTCTCCTCTCTCTTCTCCTCTCCTCCCCTCTCTCCTCTCCTCCTCTCCTCCCCTCTCTCCTCTCATCCCCTCCCCTCTCCTCTCCTCCCCTCTCTCCTCTCTCTTCTCCTCTCCTCCCCTCTCTCCTCTCCTCCTCTCCTCCCCTCTCTCCTCTCCTCCCCTCCCCTCTCCTCTCCTCCCCTCTCTCCTCTCTCTTCTCCTCTCCTCCCCTCTCTCCTCTCCTCTCCTCCCCTCTCTCCTCCTCTCCTCCCCTCTCTCCTCTCCTCTCCTCTCCTCTCCTCTTCTCTCCCCTCCCCTCCTCTCCTCTCCTCTCCTCTCCTCCCCTCTCCTATCCTCTCACCTCCCCTCTCCCCTCCTCTCCTCTCCTCTCCCCTCTCTCCTCCTCTCCTCTCCTCCCCTCTCTCCTCCTCTCCTCTCCTCCCCTCTCCTCTCCTCCTCTCAGCCTCTAACATCTTGTTAGGTGATGGCTTGGTGCTGGTCAGTGCCACGCTGTATGCCGTGTCTAACGTGTGTCAGGAATACACAGTGAAGAACCTGAGCAGAGTGGAGTTCCTGGGGATGGTCGGCCTGTTCGGCACACTCATCAGCACCATACAGATGTAAGTGTGTGTGTGTGTGTGTGTGTGTGTGTGTGATCAATTCTGACATTTTTAGAACATATCTTGAATGTCTTGTTATTGTACTGTTTTGTTTGTTTGTTTTTTTACACAGGGTGATCCTGGAACGCCATGAAATTGCCACCATCCAGTGGAGCTGGCAAGTTGGTCAGTACTTGTCTTACATAGAAACATTTTAATGACAACACACTGGTGGAAAGTAACTAAATACATTTACTCAAGTACTGTACTGTACTTAAGTACAATTTTGAGGTACTTGTACTTTACTTGAGTATTTCCATTTTATGCTACTTATTACTTTATGTACTTTTACTCCATTACATTTATTTCACAGCTATAGTTACTAGTTACTTTTCAGATCAATATTTTATATTTAAAACATTTGATCATCTTTATAAAATAACTTTTAAATAGCATTGTTATAGATTAGACTACCCAAAAGTATAGCTAAATTGTTAAGATTAGCTTCACGTTGACAACTTTAAAATGCTGCTTACATGTACATGTATGTCAATAAATCAGTATTAATATTCCAATAATGTATATATAACTCTCTAAATGGGGACCGTTTGCATAATGAGTACGTTTACTTTGATACTCTAAGTACATTTTGCTGCCAATACTTATGTACTTTTACTTAAGTAAGATTTTGAATGCAGGACTTTTACTTGTAATGGAGTATCTTTACATTGTTGTATCGCTATTTTTACTTAAGTAAAAGATCTCAGTACTTCTTCCACCACTGGAGTAGGATAAGATGACCATGCTGAGATTTCCCTGCTCCTGCTCCCACTCCATCTTTTTCTGATGCGCATCAACATGCATATTAATTAGGCTGAAAGTGCCAAAAGGCTTTTACACGTATAGTTTCTCTCAGTTTCTCTCCTGATTTGGCTGGAAAGTTCATCAGCGCTTTTCTGTGTGATAAAAACCAAAGTTGAGCATGAGTAAAGGGGCATTAAGTAATCTATGACCTTTATGATTTCTATTGGTGACCAGATTGGGATTGGGGATTGTGAGAGTCTTGAAACACCAGCGAGTGGGGAGTTTTTGTTGCAAAATAGAGTCCGGGCTGGAAAGTTAGTTCTGAAAGCCAGAAATCTGGGGAAGTAATCATCATCATGAGTCATTAGTATTGATCAACAACCCTATCAAACCCCCCACAGATATATTATGGTCATTTTGTGCTATGGGACAGTAAAAATCTTATTTATTGCCCCTTTAAAAGATGAGAAAGTTTGTCCACCATACTGCTATCATTCTGCAATACTCCCTTTCTCACTCTTCTTCCCCACCTTCCCCTCTCATCCTCCTCTCTCCCCTTAGGTCTTCTATGCTAATAATATTATATATTAGTATTGTATATTATCTATAATAAAAACACAGAAAACTGGCTGTTCAACCACCCCATTCTAATCCTGACATGTAATTTCCTCTCTCTCTCTTTTTCAATTTCCTTTCAATATCAAATGAGCTTTATAGACATGAAGGGAATACTGCCAAAGCTTGTCCGTACTCTCCCAACCAAACAGTGCTTTACCTTTCCATCCTGAGTACACACTGACAGCAGCCTCCTCTCCTCCAGGCCTGCTGTTCGGTGGCTATGCGTTGTGTATGTACACTCTGTACAGCTGCATGCCTGTGGTGGTGAAGCTGACCAGCGCCACCTCCGTCAACCTCTCCCTGCTCACCGCCGACCTCTTCAGCCTCTTCTGCGGCCTCTTCCTCTTCCAGTACCATGTGAGTGGACCCCTGCACACACACACACACACACACACACACACAAGCACACATATGTGGATCACCATGCAAAATACTGTAATAATCATACTGTTTTGTCATTTGCTTTTTTGGCTGTGTGCAGTTTACTATGGAAGCCCATTGAGGACATATACTGTATTCATACATTTTATTTATACCATTTTCTCCATTTCCATTCAATTTTTTTCAGTTCAAGGTGCTTTATTGGCATGACAGTTCACAAACAAACAATATTGCCAAAGCATGTAACAAGAGATTAATCATCAATAAAATTATTAAATAACAAAAAAATAATAATAATAATAATAAATAAATAAATTAAGTAACAGAAAAACAATTCCATCCCCTCCCCTGTATTATGTGTGTGTGTGTGTGTGTGTGTGTGTGTGTGTGTGTGTGTGTGTGTGTGTGTGTGTGTGTGCGTGGTCGTGTGTGTGTGTGTGTCATTTCTCTATCGCCATTATCTTGAGATCTACACAGTTTATATGAGACAATAATCCTAATTTTCTTATTATCAAAGTAACAAAGTAATGGGCGAGAGTAATTACCTCGTTATCTTGGGAAAACGAAACTTTGTACCTGAGATAATAAATTAATTTGTATGATTCATCGAGATTGTCAACTCTGCTGCATCACACTTGACATGATGACATGCTGACTGACTGACTGACTGAAGACGCCCTGAAATCTAATAGGTTGGCCTACTTCAACATTTGGGTTTTGAATAATATGCTTTCTTTTAGGATGTTAGTTCTAAGCAGAAAATGATCTTGTTATCTCAAGAAAAAAAATTTTGTTATCCCGAGATCTCAAGATATCTTGAGATAATGACATAAATAACGCTAAGAAAATTAACTTATCACAGGAAAACAGCGTAAATATAATGTATGAAAATATGTCCTCCATGGGCTTCCGTAGTTTGCTGACATCACCTTACCGGGTTTGTGGGTATTGAAGTTCAAATGGTTTCAAACAGTTTCCTCTCGCTCGTTCCCTAGTGCAGCTTTAATGATAATGTCTCAGGTTCAGCTTCCTTTCGACACACACACACACACACACACACACACACACTCTCCTACTGCCTCGCCCCCCCTCCCCCTCCCTCTCTCTGGGTCACGGTGACCCTGGTGAATGTTTGAGTGACAGGCGGAGTGTGTTAATGACTGCATATCAGGGTTAAAGTGTCATCTCAGCGTCACGTGTCTTCACACAGCTGCACGCTCACACACAGTTTATACATTCACAAGTCTGAAAGTGCGAAAACATATCTACCTTAACAAGTCATTTAATCCTCTATTGAGTCTATTACTATTTTCTTAAAACAAGACATAAAATTCTACCAAATGGCTCAGATAATCTAGCTCCTCTACACTGTTGTTTCGCTTGTTTCAAAGAATTTCGAGACAATAAGATCACTCATAGATCACACTTGATCACACACAAGATCACACTTGTTTTTCGAGAAAGTCCCTTGAATTTTTTTTTTGAAAGAATGAGAAGTGGATTGGAATCAAGTAATTTTTGTTTTAAGAAAAAGAAGATTTTGTATGATTTTTACTTGCTGAAATCAATAACCAATAATAATTAAGATCACTCAGCTTGTTTTGAGATGAAGGCCCTTTCAATTTTTGAAAACAATTGAGGTGAATTGGACTCAAGTACATTTTTTTCACTTGTTTTAAGAAAAATATGATTTTCTGAGATCAATATGTCACTTGTTTTAAAGAATTTCCTTCAAATAAATGACAAAACAGGTAACTGCACCAGTATAAATCTGTATATAAAATGCATTAAATGTATAACCTGTGTTGCCTCAGTTCTCTGGACTGTACCTGGTCTCCCTGGTGGTCATCCTCATCGGCTTCATCACCTTCAACGCCGTGGCAACGCCCTCTGACCCCGCAGACCCCGACCCCTCCTCCTCCTCCTCCTCCTCTCCTGTCACCTGGGAGGAAGGTTGCTATGACAATCCTGCAGCCACTGACAACTACACCACCAACCAGGAAGTAGCAGTGAGGATCACAGCTGAGGAGGAGGAGGAGCGACAGAGGGAGGGAGAGGAGGAAGAGGAGGAGAAGAGGAGGAAGAGGAGGAGAGGTTCGGGGCCGTGCTGCAGCCTGGGAGGAGGGATGGTGGATGAGGATGTTGCTGCAGTTGGACGCAGCACTAAGATGTGAGCTGCAGCACGGCAGCGAAACTCTTCGTCTTCACCTGTTGTTTGTGCAAAATGCCAAAGAGAGAATGGAGCTGCTCAACCAAAGAAAGACAGAGAGGAGAAAAGGCTCAGAAAACAAGCAGATGCTGTACAGTCCCATGATGCATTTGGTCCGATGAGTGTTGTTCTTTCTGAATGCGAAAAGAGGATTCACAGCTGAGGTGTGAAGATTTATAGTTAAAGTGTCACGATAACTTTTACTTCCTGTCATCGCTCAGATCCTGCTCAGTAAATGGAAGATATGAAATCGCTGCTGAGTGAAAAACTTGTATCGCAAAAGTGTTAACTTTTCAAGAATTAACCCCTTGCATCATGAGTTTCCCCTTAAGTTTCCTCCTTAAGTAGCTTAACTAGTAAGTTAGAAACCACATTTTTTCCATATTGTACCACAGTGTCACATACATATTCTCTATCTGCTCATTCCAACTCTTCACTGAAGCTGTAGCTGCTACTGAGTGAAATATTCAAACCCAAGATGCCATCTTTTTATGGCTGCAGGACTGGCAGGGTGGAAGAACAGATTTGTTTTCAGCTTGATGGCCATACATTTTTGACTTTATCACCAAATATGGAGGATTTTTGTTCGACAATGTGTAGAAAGTGCTGTAAACTGTGATGATGTTTCATAGCACACAAGTATAGAAGAGTGCAGTCTCACCCCACTGCACTTTTAGTGTACAAAATCATTCTCAGCTTCAGTAACAAGCTCCTCTTTTATGGACTGTTTTTTTTATATATAAAGTAACATAATGAGTGGGTTAATTGAAGCACTTTTGACGTTTTCACTGTTACATTTCAATAGAATTCAATAGAATATTTAAATAATTGAATTAAATCTGAATTTCAATAAAGTGTCAGGCTGAACTTCATCTTTATGTTCAGGTTAGATTTCCAGACAGCAGGATTTTATGGACTTATATTGGGTGGTTCCTTCACATTAGTATGAATTAACAAATTATCACTGATTTGTGCATTAAGACTGTGAAATGTATATTGTAAAGTTCTGTTGATCATTTATTCAGATGGTAAAACATTTCTAAGTTGAAGTCTGACTGCTGATGTACATTAAATGAAAAGCTGCACCATACTGGCAAAATGTGTGCTGTTCTTTTTTTTTGCTCAGAATTGCAACTAAAATATAAATTGTGATACATGCAAATTCTGCTTTTCCGACATCATTTCTTGTCCAGAGAATGAAAAAGGTGAGTTGTGCTTCCCTCGATACTCTCTAGCATTTTTGACAGATGGAGCAAAACCAACAGAAATTATAAAGCAGGATATATTTATTATATTGATACAAAAATAGATTGTAAACAGAACTGATTGACTGTTTTCCCAGCTCAAATCAGTTCACCTCTATCAACATCCAAAATGTAAATCAGAGAAACAAATCCATTTCCACTCTAAAACAATAGCAGACAAAGGAGTAAGACTGTAGTGTATATCTGGGCCATCATGGCTGCATTCACACAGGAACAGAAAGTCTGAACCTCAACCTTAATGTTAACCCTTTGTGTTGCAGATCTGACCGTCTTCCTCTCTTTTTGAAGACTTCAAACATGATCAGATCTAGGTGAGAAACAGATCTTTTGTTCCTGTGCCTCCGGTCAAGAATATACAGTATAAGCATCTGCAGCATCATATCATGGTTCCTGCTTGAACAGGCCAGAACTCTGTTAGACGACAACACTGTGAAACCAACAAGCCAAACCAGGACCGTCTTCCTCTGAAAACACTCCAGTTTCTTCTTCTTCTTCTGGAGCTGGGGGTCACTGGAGAATTATTAACTTCCAATACATTACTGGAATTCAAATATTTCCAGTTTCGTACCTGCTCAAAAACAATACTTGTTTGATACCCTTCTGTGCTGGATAAAAGCATATTTGAGCATTGGTGACATTCTGGTTACATTTCAAAATACAATTTGCATCGGTTTTCAATCGATTTCCTCAATAAAAAAATGACTTAGTATAAAAGTTGTAATCCCACACTAGGAATCAAATACTTTGAAGCTTTTCCAGACTTTTAGAAGCATTCAAATGGATTCTTAGGCTGTTAGAGCAGAAGTGCTAATTGAAGACTCTTACTGAAGAGTTCATCAAGAGGATTACAAAACTGTGTAATCCTGAGGTTCACTGGTCTAAAAGCCAAAGGTCACCGGCAAATCTGTGTTCTCGCTCTGTTCAAATCAGCTGCAAATGAAAGGTTCCATCCTAAAATTGTATAAATCAATTTTGGATGTATGACGTTTATATGTTAATATTTCAACAACACAGATTTCCATTCTAAAAACATAACTGAAAACATAATCTTGTAAACGGAAGTCTTATGGCAATTTAATAGTAGTGCATAAAGTGCTTTACTTTCATGCCAACAATCGCTTTGCGACAGTAGGCGTCACTTTTCTCAAACGGCGGACATCTCACTTCACAATGAAACTCTTCCACTGTCTACTGTTCATTTCCACTCTGACTGGAAAAGGCCTCCAGCATGAAACAAGGCCTTATGTACATTATTCTCTTCCTGGTGAGTTTCCTTCAAAATGGGGGGTCCAAACCTCATTACTAACTCTGTAGTTATTACACATCAAAGTAGCTTCCCTTAGCCAACATTAAAGGATAAATCCACCCTAAAACACTTTAACACAGTCAAAAATGGCTCAATTTTGCTGTTTTGTGTTGTTTTTCTTATTCCTGCGGATAACTGGCCGAACCGCAGCGACAATGGAGTTTGATATGAGAAAATGTTTCAGGATCTAAAACATCAGCGGTAAACGTCAGGTTTTGGTGTCAGTCCCTCAGAATCAAAGAGCGAGGGCTTCTTTCTAGAGCCGCCATTTTGCACCAAGAGACGTTCAACAATCACACAGGGAGAAATCCATCGTAGAAGAGGAGAGAGACCAGTTTCTCCACCCACAGGAGCAGGAGAGAGACCAGAATGTGATGCAGCAACAAGACATGATGCGTTTTGAGCTGTCACTATCACCATCGCTCGCTGCAGCACAGGCCCGTTCTCTGGCTGTTGTCAAAATGAATTGTGGGAAATAGGAAATAACTACCTGAAGTACATGTACATGAGGCAGGTTAGGGGAAAGTGGGTTCACCCAAACAGCAAATTATAACACTCCATAACAAAATAACTGCTGGAATGCATTGAACATCACAGATTGGAGAAATATAACAGTGTAAGAGTATCTGAGGGTGGAATCTTCCATTAACTCTTGGGTTTGGTTAGAGGCAGGTTATTATAAAAGATTATGCAGGTTAATATGGCAGACTTTTTGGTAAAACGTTCTTGCGGTATCGCTGGGCCTGTGGAAGCACTTTAGACCAGACTTCACAAGGGGTTTCCTCTTCTCTCTCATGTCTCATCTGTCATTAAAACCTTCTTCCCATCTGCGGCTGGTCAAACCTCAGCAGTCTCCTCCTCCTGACCTCCTCAGCTGCCGCATCCTCCTCCTCAGAGAGCTGGAAACCATAAGGAGGAGCTGCTCCTCTCTGGCTCGTATGTCCTACAGAATATAAAATATTGTTATTACTAGATTTATACATTTATACGCTTATCCAGAGCAACTTTTAATTGGTTAACAGGTGAGAATTCAGTGTCTTGCTCAAGAACACTTTGACACGGCACACTGGCTGTTGTGGGGATTGAACCTGTGACATTTCCTTCTAACCACAGTCACTCTACATACAGTATATTACTATTCTCACCCTTCTCTCTCACCTCTGTCATTCATGCTGTTTCTGATGGCCGCATCAAGCTGCTCTTCCTCTGACAGTCCTGCTGTATACGGGGCTCTATAGTCTGTTGTATAATCTGTTGGATACCGCTGGTCTGCTGAGTATCCTCCTCTAGTGCCACTGTGGCC
This sequence comes from Centroberyx affinis, assembly GCF_046629955.1. Taxonomy (NCBI): domain Eukaryota; kingdom Metazoa; phylum Chordata; class Actinopteri; order Beryciformes; family Berycidae; genus Centroberyx; species Centroberyx affinis. Next base: position 33,851 of record NW_027281202.1, on the reverse strand, counting down.
TACACACACACACACACACACACACACACACACACACACACACACACACACACACACACACACAAAAAAGAGAGAGAAAACAATACCCATTAGGCGAAGAGTAGATGATGGCAGCAGGCTGCCTGTCCACTTCTTTTTCTCATTACTTTCGATGGAAATGTCTCACTGTTGCACATTCCTGAAAGCGCCTACAGCTTAGCATGTTTTTAGCGTTCAGAGTACCAAGTGCTGGAAGTGAAACGTATTTAAACTTTAAGCAAAAGAGTCCGAGGCTTCAAATGGGTTTTCACCAGCGGCCACGGCCAGCACTTCCCACAAGCATCTGTTAAGCATTGCTAGCTAAAAAGTAAAAAAGAAGATAAACAGGCTTGATGAACACAAGGGCTTAAACTGCTTTAAAACAGGACTGAAAATGCATTCAAGACACCTGGGAAGCGGGAAGATTCTCCCTTCAGAGCTAGAAACACCCATGAGGAGAGAAGAGCCTGAACTGGGGTGCTGGAAAATCACATTGAGCATGGCATGACCTCTACACTAAGAACTAGGGGTTCATCAGGGTTCTTCTAAAATCCAAAGAGAGCCAATAAGCACCACAGGGTTCCTCAAAAGCAAAAAAACTCCCTGAGAGGTTCTTTGGATGACTCCCATATGTTACAGGTATATGCAAGAAGTCAGGTTTCTTCAACCATTCATAAAGGGATTCCTCAGGGAATCGTCTGGGGTTCCCTGATGGTTGCAATCTGATGAACCCCTAAAAGTTTCCTGAAAGCGCTTTTACATTTTAGTGCTTTTTACATTTTAGAAGGACTTATCATATCATCGTATCGCACCATACAAACAAAGTACCTTGCTGAATTATCACACAATTTTTCAAATATTGGATACATGACTAACTTTCCTTAAATGTTGTCCGAAAAACTGAAGATACCCCGTGCACAGCAGTGCTTCTCTCCTGGGTGAGATTTGATTTGATTGAACATTTCCTTAAATGTTGTTGTACCTGAAGAGTGGTAGTATGTAGTTGCCCGGGAGTTAAATCTGTTTGACGTCACAAACCCTGGTGGGAATTTAGAAAAACAGAGCATTTCAATGGATAAACAGAGTCTTGTAAATACATTTACATTTAGATATTAGGATTTAGAAACACACACACACATCTGCACATGGACACATTTGTCTTCAGTGTTAGAATGGTCTTATCATTCACAAGCATACACACACAAACACTCACACACAAATGATATGTCACTTAGCAAGTGCATGTACTGAAAATAGGAGCTGCTATTTGAAGCCATGACACGGCTCAAATCACATGACAAAATTCCATATCAAACTTTTCCAGGAATGAGGAAATGTTCTTATTGAAGCCCATGTACTTCACACATTTTTGCAATTACACATTGGGCTTTTAACAGGTTCCAGGGGCCCAAGGGTGATGAAACTCACTCAACACATAAGCAACCATGTAAACTGTCAAAAAACGACACATGCACACATACACACAGACACACACACACGACCAGACCTGCACATGTCTCCATGATGGTCTTCAGCGGTCCAGCAGTGTAGAGCAGACCCACCACGATGCCGGCCAGGTGGCCAATCAGGGATGTCCTGAGGAGAGGAGCACAGACTTACACATCACCTGTGACATAACGCCATCTGGTGGAAGCTTTTATCTAAAGCACCTAAAAGACTAAGCATTTCAGCATGTGTGGCTCCATAGGGAATAGAACAGTAGCACTAACATTGGCCCCCATTGAGTTAGACATGGGACCACTTGACTCTACTACCTCATATTGATAATACCTTATAATATCTATATATCTGGGTTGTCCAGAGATGGTGAATCCTGAGAGATTTCCAATTCTGATTTGTGATTGGTGTCTCACCCGGGGGCTGTTAGGTGGATCAGCACTAGCTCCACCCAGCTAGCAAAGCGATTGGATACAGGGAAACCCATCACATAGGTCACACCCCCTGGGTGGTAATGGTTACTGAGCACCTTCAGGGCAAACAGGACACCTAGAAACACAGCAGTTTAATGAAACATCATTATATCATCATATATTTTCTCATATTGCATATCAAAATCTTTTACTTTCTGGAAAACAACGTACCAGTAATACCATCACAGACTTTTGAACAACAAAACTGTATTGTCTTTCTGGATTCTGTTGGTAGTTTGTACCTGAGAAGCCGACAGCACACTCCATGCTGTAGGACTGGTCCTGGGTGAGCGACGTTAGCCCCGCCTCCAACAGCAGATAGACCAATCCGGTGAGCAGAGAGAAGAACGACAGTAGATAGAGGAACCAGGCTCCGCCCATCCGTTGCTCCAGCTTGGTGCCCTTCCAGAGGAAGGAAGCCATGTTGAAGTAGAGATGCCAATCATCGACATGGTGCAGCGGGGAGAGGAGGAGGCGGCGCCAGTCTTTGTGCCAGTACGCATTCTGGACGCTCACACAGGCCTGGGGATGGATGGATGGATAGTACTAGTAATAATAATACTATGATAATACTTCATAGTGGGGGACAACTACAACTATTATTACTACTGTTCCTGCCACTATTACTAATAATAATAATAATAATAATAATAATAATAATAATAATAATGTTATTGAGATAGGAGCAGTTTGGCTGCTGGACACTCACAAAAGCCTAACTGCTAGTTTTGTATTCCTGTCAAAAAGCTCCCTGATGGATCAGATCTCCCAGTGTGGTATTGTTATTTGGAATTACTGTTAGTAGTACCTAGAAGTGGCAGTATAATGTGATACTTTATTGATCCTTGTAGGGACATGCCCTCCTCGTCCACAGAGGTCAGGATCAGCTACAGAGCAGCTGGTAGGGTTCAGTGTCTTGCTCAAAGACACTTCAGCAGAGAGGATGTTTGCCAACATGAAGAAATTAGGTCAGGTAGGTGAAGAGTAACCTCCAGACTCACTACGCCACCCTGCTGCCCCAGTAGTGGCAGTAGTAGTAGTACTGATGGTGGAAGTAGCAGAAGTAGTAATAGTAGTAGTAGCTGTGTTATATTGGTGCCTTACCTGCATCAGTGGAGCGGCAGGGAACAGGTAGAGGTAGACATTGAGTCCCAGGACAGCCAGGGTGACGGGGGGAATGTTGTCCAGACCCACCTGGAACAGCTGGGAGGCCAGGAGCAGCAAGCCCAGCTGGGAGCCCCGCTGCCGGCCCCGCATACTGAAAACAGCCTGGGGAGAGACAGCCATGCTTTTTTTAAAAATGTGTTGTTTTTACTCCATTTTAGAAACTAGAGAACTAGAAACTTTCCAGCAGACAGAGACAGGAGAGAAGAGGGAGAAGCGAGGAGAGAGGACCTCTGCCCACTCCTCATACTCAGCCCAGCCTGAGAAGATATAACATCAGTCAAGTTATATCTCATATTATAACTGTTGAAATTATGAAGATTGTTCTTGTCCAATTACACCAACCTGCAAATATCAGGTAGGGAAAGAGAAAAGAATGGTGTGTGTGTGTGTGTGTGTGGTGGTGCAGTTGAAGATGAGGTGACACAGTAACACACAACTACAAACTTATGAGCTACACTTATATAGCACACACACACACACATTATGGAGACATAAAAACCTAGTCAACCACGAATTGCACATACTCTTTGAAACAAACAGAAAGACCAACCGACCCCCTTTAAAAGTTAAAGCTAAAATAGAAATCATAACTTACAGGCTCTACAGTTTTATCACTGTTTTCCGCAGCGGACTCTCTATTTCTCCTGGACAAACCGCTGCTGCTCCCTGCTAACGGCAGCTGAATAAAAAACTGTTAACGTCGCCAAGTTAGTCGTCTGGAAAACAAAACAGGGTTCGGTTGTTGGTCTCCAAATACATTACAGAATTAGTTTTGGTCCCCAAGAGAAAGCTTTAACCACCGTGTTAGTGTTAGTGAATGTAGACAAACTTACTGTGAGTGAAGTCAGTAATTAGCCTTCTTCCTCATTCTTTTCGTCTAACGTTAGCTAGGTAGCCAGACCGCAAACCCTGTGAGAAAGTCTGTTTGTATTTCTCTCTCTCTGCAGGCTTCAAAACATTAATCACTCACAGATGGAAAGGAAGTCACACGCAATCAGAGATCTTTTCTTGGCATTTCGTCATTTCTAGCAGTTGCACTTCTTGCATGGCGTTGAGTTAATATAGAACCTCCTTGGTTGAGTCACGAAATGCCACGTGATCATAACAAATCGACGTAACTAGCGCAGGCGCAATAGACAGCTGCGCTCGAGCCACAACGCGCCTGTAGCTATGCAGAAGTATTAACTATCAAGATAGTTCACGTCCTGTTGCAGCCTGTGGAAACTGTTGTAAACTAGACTGGAACAGCTTTGAGACAGGAAATCAACTGGAACTGATAATTAGGTGGCAAGTGCGTACATAATTTACCCAAGTATTTCATGAATATTCATTACTGCCGTCAGACATCATACTACACAGCAGAAACATGAGTATCTGCTGAACAACCTCGTTTTGTACTAATTTAAAGACATGTTTAGGTCTGACAACACTATCAGTAGCTTATAAGAACTTCAACATTAGCGACCCGCTAAATCAAATAAGCCTCTTGTAGAAAAAAATATATACTGGACCTAATGTGACAAAAAAAGGTTTGCTTAACGGGATTTAAGTGAAGACCGAAGTAGGCAGGAGTGAAACCTCTCGCTTTCGGCTAGACACTCTCTGGTGTCAATTAAGAACATGTGTGCCAGGTGTAACACACCTTTCCACAATTAATTATTCAGCCGTGCGCAGGAAACAGAAACCCGACTCCCATGGATAACCTTACTCTGACCAAAACAAAACCTTACAGTTCAGTCAAATATATGAGATATATGTGTAGGCTATTGGGCTTTTACTCAGAGCAAAATTACATAAAAAATCTACAGTTTCTACGGTTAAACGCATCCCTCTCTCCCTCCACGTCGTCTCAAATGGCTGGCCAACCGGTGCTGGCGGAGAGGCTGTTGCTATAGTAACAGCGGTACGCAGAGCAGAGAGGAGAGGAAGTTGCGTCAAGCTAGCGAGAGATAATTAGAGTAATACCGGAAATTAGATGACTTTCCCTTCAAAACAAAAGCGTAAAAGCTGTCACTTGGAAAAAAAATAATAGAACTAGAAAATACATTTCATGTTAAAAGTCATGTTAAAAATAATCATTACAGTAGGCTAAATGTGGAGTGTAACCCTAGCTGTGAAATACATAGGCTACTAAAAAAAATATAGACTACTCGGGTGCATTGTATTACTTGATGAGAGTTACTTATGGACAGGTAAATTTAAGGAAAAATAAAAATATGTAGTTAATACAAGCAAAGCAATTGCTCTTAATTGTAAAAAAAACATTGGAAGGCCTAGAATTGGTACGTATGTTTAAAATATGGCACAGTGTATGTCAAACATAATTTGTACATTGAGATAGCTATGTGAAAAAAGCAGTATTTATCTTTTTTTTCTCTTTTCAGCGTGGGTCTTCTTTTGTAGGCTACTGTAAGAAGATAGAAGTGGGAGGGCGAGCATGAGAGGAGGAGAAGGAGTTTGTGTGATTATTATTGATTTCTTTATTTTCATGTAGGTACTTGGTATTAATAAACCCACAGTATAACGTGTTCGTCAATATGACCTTTATTTTGAAAGCGGTGAGCGGAAGTCCTATTTACGTTATTGCGGCTGACTTGACACTGGTAGAAAGAGACGGGAGAGGAGAGGAGAGGGGGAGCAGAAGCAGGTAAAGGTGTGCAGTTTTGTTTTTTAATGAATGTGGGGGAAGACAGGACGGGGTGACGGCGTGAAGGAAAGACGGACGGGGGAAGAGGAAGACTCGGGACGCGTCTGGAAGAAGGAAGACCCGGGAAGAAAGACGGAGAAAGGAAAGAAAGAGAGAGGGATGTCGGAGAGGATCGCTTCGTGTGGGAGCCTGTATGACAGCACCAACCTGCTGCTACAGTACTGCAACAATGGTGAGGCTGCTCTCTCCTTTCAGTCCCATCTGGTGAAATGAACCGTCAGACCAGACTGTCTCCGCACATCTGAACGGCTGTCTGATCTCATTCACACATCCTCATTTTATTCCCCAGACGGAAAAAATATAGATTTCACAGAGGCTGTCAGTCAGAAAAATGCTCAGAAATATATATATATATATATATAGCCTACAAAATTGGCCAAAAATGTATTTGTATTATGAAGATGACATTCATTTGAAATAATATTTTGGACGGTGGAAACACATTTTCTTCCTCTGCTGCAGCACACTGTAGATCCAAAATATGTTTTGAATGAGTGTCATCAATGAATGTCGATGCCAATTTTATGATTACGTCTTTCATTTTACGATTTTATCTTGTATTCTCTTTTAATTTCTCAGCACCTGTGTATTTTCGTATTTTTTTTCTGTTAATTTTTTTTGTTTACATTTTTATCAACCTTGATTTTATTTGTTCAGTTGCTTTTCGCACTCATTGACCTTTTCCCTTTTCATTTGTTTTGAAAAGTGCTATACCAATAAAATTTATTATTATTAGTAGTAGGCTAATGACATTTTATGGCCAATTTTGATATACTGTATATTGTGAAACATCTGAACATATTCTGAAGTATTTCAGTTCAGTCTAAGGAAAAAGGTGTTTAAATGAGATAAGAAAGCAATTCCAATCTGACAGCCTGACGGTTTAATTTGAATATATTTTGCATCATTTTGGACATATTTTGTTGACAGGGCAGAGCAGAGGAAGGAAATGTATTTCCACTGTAAAAAATATATTTTGAATTAATGTCATCTTACTTACTTTTACTTACGTACATTTGGACACATTTCTAAAAGGAAAGTATATGAGAAATGTATTTTTCTAATCGGTCTGGTGAATCATGCCAAACATCTGCCTCGTACCTGGGATAGCGTAGAGGTGGTTGAGGTCATTTGAGGATAAGATCCGAACTTCGAGTCAGTGGAGAGTTGTAGTGTCCCATGATGGTGAAAATGCTGTTTGAGAGGCTTTTCTACAGAACTGGCCTTCAGAAACCCATCAGCTGAAGCCTGTTATCACATCAGGGAGCCGCTGACACACAGAAAGATCTTGGTTGGAATCAGGATTAGAGTGAATTCCAGGGTTCCTACACAGTTTCAATTTCAAAATTCCAGACTTTGTCCAGACCTTATTTTCTTGATTCAATTTGAAGAGTTTGGTCTTCAATACAATTTACATATTTACATAGATGGTTGTCTTGTCTCTACTATCTGCCACATCACAGCATGGACGATGAATATTATTCTTCACACAAATACCAGAATATTTGAGACGACAGGTGTCTAAACAACATGAAAATGTGTAGCTGCCTGTACATCGGGACATTATAACAATATTTTTCCATTATTTTCCAAACTTTTCAAGACCTGGAAAATACCCAATTTATTTTCCATACAATTCTTTTTCCATACATGTTTTCTGTGTAGGAACCCTGGAATTTGCCTTAAATTTCTTCATTTCAGACTTTAAACAGAAATGGCAATCGAGCCTCTGTTCTCCATCATTTCTTCACAGATTTGAAGTAGGAACCTTTTCATGATAAAAAAGGTTTCCAGCTCTTGGATAGTACTTCAGCTGAAGCTCAGTCGGTTTAATGACAGCAGTGGCAGATCGCATTGACTCTGATGGAGGAAATCTCCTGTCTGCTCCCTCCCACCTGTATCCCGGCTTTAGAAATACATGCAAATGCCGCGCTGCTGCCAGGTGAGATGATATCAGCAGTGACAGCGATGGAGAACGGAGGGCTGTGGCTGATTTATTCAAATGTGTCTGTGTCAGGCAAACAAGGCAGGAGGAGTCATGGCTTTGCTGCTTCAAACAAAGAACTTCTGTAGCAGCATTTGGAGAGGAGCGACACGCAGCGCTTAACGGAAAACAAAGGACACAGAAATTGATAAAAAAAAAACAAAAAAAACATAGGGAACAAGAGCAAGAGTTAGAACAAGAACACAGCAAACAAAAACCTTAGACATGGGACCAGAGCTTGTGTGTGTGTGTGTGTGTGTGTGCACCTTGGCATTTCACCAAAAAAAGATTACTATATCTGAGACCAAGAAATCAATTCAATATTATGTAAACTGAAGATTAAACTGAAAGCAGATTGGTTCTTTCCCTGGTGTGGAAAGCATGTCTCGTTTTTTTTTTTGTGATCAAAGCGCCTCCACTTAATTTCGCAGACGGCCATATTGAGTGACAGGTGGGGAGACAGCGAGGGGTCATGGGAGTCTGTCTGATCGGAGCCGCCATGTTTGTTATCCACATGTCATTTCTGCCATGTGGTGGCCCGCTCTCCTCCGGCTCCCTGGGTTCATAAAGTTGTCAGTAACGTTGGCCTCAGCGGGAGTTAAACCCCCAACCCTTGCCTCGCTCTACTAACTGAGCCGCATGGGATCTTAACAAAGGGACAAAGTAATGTAAAATATAAAAAATGTAAAGTGAGTAATGCCTGTGTACACTACAGTAGGAGCATATTGAGTGACAGCTGGTCCTGCAGTCAGGGGTCAATTGCCTTTATATCCAGCCTTTTTTTTTTTTTAAAGTAACATAGTAGCGATTGAGATAAAGGTGACAGCTTTGTGCATTGAAACCCACAATATCAAAGTATATGGGATTCTCAGCAGTCATTCAGGTAGATTTTATTGTTTTTATGGCATTTCTGCTGCATTGGATATTTTGCAGTGGAAAATGGGAAGAGCTTATAGGAGAGAGAGAGAGAGAGAGCAGGTAAACTGGATTTGAAGAGGTCAAAGTTCACAGGCCTCTCAGTCCACCAAACACAGCAGTACCCAGGTAGTTTACATTGTTTGTTTTCTTTCTTTTTAAAGATGTTTTTCTGGGTTTTCTGCTTTAGATTAGATGGTACTGAGTGGAGAATGACAGACAGTAGGAGAGAGAATGATGCTGATTCAAGAGCAGCAGCAGTCACTCTGTTGACAGGGACACACAGGCAGATTAATGAGGGGTGTATTCTTGTATTTCTGTACTTATGAAGACCAGATGTCCTCATAAGGATAGAAAGATGAGGAAAATCCTCCAAAAGTGAGGCCGTTCCTCACTTCTTTAAGTGGCGGGTAGGGAGGGTAAGGTTTAGGATTAAGATTAGAATTGGGAGTAGGTTTAGGTGAGGGTTAAGGTAAATGGTTGGTTGGACTTGGTTTAGAACTGAGGTTAGAATTAGGTTTAAGCCAGGGTTTGGGGTCAGAGGATAAATGTAATCAATGAAGGTCCTTGCAAGTATAGTATAGTAAAACAACCCTGTATATGTGTGTGTTTTGTGAGGTTTTATTGATCCCCAGAGGAAACATTTATCTTTTTACTTGCCACCCTCCACCGAGAGGTCAGAGGTCAGCCTCTTTGCAGCTGGCAGGGATTCGGTGTCTTGCTCCAGGACACTTAAGCAGGGAGGACGCTTGCTGTCACAGGGGTTTGAACCCGGGCTTTCCGGCTGAAGGACGGTCTCTCTTCTCACTGCGACCCCTCTGTTTCCCCTACATCCTTCAACCTGTTCACCTTGGGACCCAAACTGGGTAAATTTAGCCCGGTCCTGGGGGCCTGTCCTCAGTAGGTCTAAGTCATGTGTCATCAAGGCCCAAGAGTCTGCAGGTTTTCATTTCAACCAAACACTACAGCATCTGATTTCACTGATTAGTCAGATATTTCACTATTTCACTATTGTCAGATATGAGTCCAAGAGACAAAATCTCATCAAATGGGAGTCCGTGGTCCTAATGTGGACTAGATTAGGGGTCCTTGATATGAAAAAGGTTGAGAATCACTGCTTAACGACATACTGGACCCTTGTCATGCAGGGACCCACCACTTATCAGGCCATTTTGAGCCATTTTGGATCCCGACCCATAGATCAGAGATCACCACCGCTGGAAAATCCCTCCCACTGCTAAAAGTAAATGTAAAGAAGAGGAAAATATATCATTTGCACACCCCAAAACAAGCAAAAAAGAGGCAGAGTGCAGAGCAACTGATCGATTATATCATATCATGATATGAGTAATCAAACAAAAGACGTTTTTAAACTGCAGTAGGTGCTGAAGCTGAAAATAGAGCTGTGAAGCAAACCTGACAATACTCCCACCTTCCAACGCTACCAGCTGTTCAAGAGGGAAACTGTGACGAGCCGTTTCACTCAGCAGGTAGTAGAGAGTAAATGTAAATGTAGAATAGATTGGAGAGCAGTAGAATAGAATAGAACAGAATAGACTGGTTTTGTATGTGGAGGGGAACGTCTGGCAGGCGGAGTTGGAGGATGACAGATTTTTATCTTTTACTGCTTATCTTCGCTCAGCTCTTATCAGAAGTGTGGAGTTGTAGCCATCTGCGAGGCCAGGTAGGAGACAACAGCTGTCCTTCCTTCCTTCCTGCCTTCCTTCCGTCCTTCCTTCCTTCCTTTGTCCACTCCTTCCTTCCTTTCGCTCTCCTTTCCTCCCTTTCTTCCTGTTTCTTCCTTTCTTCCCTCTGTCCATCCATCCGTCTTTCTTTGCTTTCTTCCTTCTTTCTTTTTCAACCTTCCTGCCTTCTTTCCTGCCTTCATACCTTCCCTCCTTCCTTCCTTTTCTCCCTTGCTGTCCTCCTTCCTTCCTTCCTTCTTTCTTTCTTTCCTTCCTTCCTTCTTTCCTGCCTTCCTTCCCTCCTTCCTTCGTTCCTTTGTCTCTCCTTCTCACCCTTGCCGTCTTTCTTTCTACCTTCATTCCTTCGTTCCTCCCCTCTTTCCTTCCTTTCTTTCTCCTTCCTTCCCTTGCTGTCTTCCCTCCTCTCTCCTTCCCTCTCACCCTCCTCTTCCTTCCTTCCTTCCTTCCTTCCTTCCTTCCTTCCTCTGCCATCTGTCTCACTGCTGTAACCAGACCCTCTCTGTTCATCAGACCAGGTCTCCTCAGCCACCTGGTCTCATCAGACCCGGGCCAAATTGTATTTACAAATGCTTTTTATAGTTAGTTTTATTCTACCTGAGTGCCAGGTGGGTGCCAGGTGGGTGGGGTTTGCCAAGTAGGACAATACAATGAGACAGTGTTTGAAAGTCAGTTTAGTATGCTGTGCTGGGGCGGACAACCTGCCTGCTGTTGTCTAAATTGTCCTGCTGAGGTAAGCTCCACCCATCTGGTACTCCGAGCGGGTTAACACAAACGTTGTGGATTATTTCCACCTCTATTGTTTTGCTCCTTCCTCAACAGGTACATTCAGTATAACTTGCCATTTTGAATTTTAGTTTAGTGATTTCTTCGCTTTGTCTAGACATTAGTGCAGAAACATATCAGAAGAGACCTGTGTGGTTATATGCCACGCAGTATTTAAACAATAGCTACATGCAAAATCGTTTTAAAGCTGCACTAGGCAACTTCACATGTTGACGGGACAGGAGATTGAAATGCAGTGAGGGGTAACTGTTTGAAATTTGAGGACTTTAATCCACAGAAATCATGTAATGTCTGTAAAGTGCACACTCCTCGGACCTAAATGCCTTCTTGTTGGTGTCTGGTGGAGGTGGAGGAGGTGAAGAGGTGAAGATGTTGAATTCATCACTTCCTAAAGATTTCCTGATGGTGATCATACCTGACACAATATTTCATTTGGGAAATAGGACCAACCTATACGGCATCTCATGAGGATGGGACGCTCTTCTCTTTTGTGATTTAGACTCATAAGACGGTGTATTTTTGCATGACAATATTGCTTATAATGCAGCTTTAATCTCCAACTACAATGAATACTTGCATAGTAAGTTAATACAGTACATACTGACCCATGGTACCAGGACAACAGGATCTAACATACAGTGCACGGCCTGCTATACGGACAGTAGACTTTAAATATCACTCTTCATATTGAACAGTCAGTATTCTGTAGTTGTCTGAATGCGAGCTGTGCAGCATACAGTATTCCTGCAGAGGGAGGTGACTGAGCAGTCATGTATGGAATTACACAGCAAGAGCTGCCAATCGTGGCACATTGTACCGCTGCTCAGACCTGTGATTTGCTTTTTACTCCGTTGACTTTAGCTGTAGACTGAAATAGCATGACATTGCTAACTGTGTCTTAGTCACTGTCTGGTGAAAAACCTTGCATCTCCAAAATGTCAACTTTTCTGGTCTTGTTTTCAGCTTGATGATCATGTATTTCTGAGTTTATCCCGAGGATTATCCCGAGCGTGGTAGAATCTTCTCAGCCCTTTAGAGGAGCATGTAATCCTTCAGCTGTAGTTAAAATGTGAAAACCGCCAAGATCGGATTTACGAGGTTTTCACATGACTGTCGCAATTTGAATCTTTGACACTATAGATGGGTTTATGTGTTGATCAGCACTGAAAAGTGTCTCTACTGGATGTTCTGTACGGCTGTAAGTGGCAGTCATTTTGTATGTGTGTATGCACTTATGCAGATGAACAGCGAGGGCATGTGGGTTGTGTGTGTGTGTGTGTGTGAGTGAGTGAGTGTGTGTGTGTGTGTGTGTGTGTCATTGATCCTAGAGTCTGGCCCAGGCTCTGCAGCATCTCTTCCTGGTAGTGCCTGGCTGTACTGATCCTGCTGCTGATGCTGATGCAGTGTGTGTGTGTGTGTGTGTGTGTGTGTGTGTGTGTGTGTCTGGCCCTGAGCCAGACTCCACCCCCCTCTGCCTCTGTCCTCTCCGCCTATAGCTAACAAGACAGGAGGGGAGGTGAGGAGGAGAGGAAGAGGAGGATTGGAGGGAGGGATGGATGGAAGTGAGAGAGGAAGAGGAGGAGGAGGAAGTGACGGGGAGGATGGAGAGAAAGGGGAATAAGGGGAGGAGGAGGAGGAGGGAGTGGTTCAGGAAGCATGGGGGGAGAGAGAGAGAGAAGGAGGTGGGAGTGGTCCTGTGAAAGGGGGGAGGGCAGGAGGAGAGGATGGGAGGGGTGGAGAGAGAGTTTGTATGTGTGTGTGTGTAAAAGAGAGAGAGAGAAAGATCGATCGAGCATTGGCCGCAGAGGGGGGGAGGGAGCCGGTGTCCAGAAAGCCTCCAGGGGAGAAGAGAGAGAGAAAGTGGACAACCTGACTGACTGTCTGTCTGACTGTTTGACTGACTGGCCGGCTGGTTGATTGACAGGAGGAGTGACTGGACAGCAGGATGACAGGTAGGCTCCATCACCACTTCACTGCACCATGAATATTTGATCAGCCTTCAATTTTCCTTTGCCCCGCGCCGACCTTCCATTGTCTCTCTCTCTCTCTCTCTCTCTCTCTCTCTCTCCACCTCCCTCCTTTTCTTCCTCATGTATGTTTTTTTTCTTCCATATCTCTCCTTCCATCATCCTTCCACCACCTTCCTTCCATCTCTTCTCCCCTCTCCCTTTATTCCTTTGTACCTTTACCTCCAACTCCTCTCTCCCTCTCCCTCCACCCCCCCCCCCCCCCCACCCCTCCCCTTCCTCCCTCTCTCTCTCTCTCGGTGGTCGTTTATCAGTGTCATGATATATCAGCCTGCTGTCATCTGGTTTTTAACTAACACTGTACAGCTACATCTGTCTTGGCTGTGATGGAGAGGGTGAAAGTTAGCTAGGAATACAGCAGGCTGTGTGTGTGTGTGTGTGTGTGTGTGTGTGTGTGTGTGTGTGTGTGTGTGTGTGTCATCCGGTGGATATCAAATAGATGTGGACTGTGCTTTTATTAGAAAAGTAATGGAATACCACTGAGGTGTAAAGGTTATTATGCTGTGTGTGTGGTAATCCAAGGGCGAATGAATTGCAAAGCGTCCGGGTCTGCAGCGTTTTAAACAGGTGTTCTGCTGACAGTAGAGGAGATAAAGGTGAATCCTGCTGATGTCTCTCTCTCTCTTTTACCTCTTTATTTTTATCTTTTGTTCTCTCTCTCTCTCTCTCTCTCTCTCTCTCTCTCTCTCTCTCTCTCTCTCTCTCTCTCTCTCTCTCTCTCTCTCTCTGTGTGTATCCTTTCTCGTCTTGTTCTCTCTCTTCACCCACCTCCTATCTTTCCTCTCCTGTGTTGGATAGTAAGACTGTCTTTTTCAGTTTATTTCTCTTTCTCTCCACCTGTCTGTCTGTCCCTCTTCCTTTCTGTTTCTCACTCTGTTTCTACAAATTCAGTTCAGTGTACTTTATTGGCGTAAAAAACAAAGATTTCCAAAGCATCTATCTATCTATCTATCTATCTATCTCTCTCTCTCTGTCCTTTCTCTTTTTCTTTCTCTCTCCGCCCACCTTCTATCTTTCCTTACCTTATTGGGAGAATGAGACTCTCCCTCTCTCTCTATATATATGTGTGTGTGTGTGTCCGCAGTGTATTTCAGACAGTTGTGTTCATGTTTCCTGCAGCACATCACCATACTGTACACAGTACAGTAATTACATTCAGTCTGTTTAACAGGCTCCAGGTACAGAGGCATACTGACAGCTTGCATTGTAACACACTCACAGTACATACTGACTCCTGGTCCAAGGACAGCAGGATGTCACATACAGATACAGTGCAGGAAGGCAATGCAACAGAGAGAAAAACAAGTTCCTCACATCTAACATTCAGTATTCTATAGCTGTGTGAATGCTAGTGGACAGTGCAGCATACAGTCTTTCTTCAGCTGTAGAAGGAACTAGAGACTGACCATTAGTGTATAGAATAGGACAGTAATAATGGACCTTATTCTAGGGCTGGGCGATGTGGTTAAAATCAATATCATGATAATCAGGATCAGGATTTTTCTCTATCAATATATATCACGATATGGTTCATGTATGCAAAATCACGTTAAATAATCAAATTAATGTTCATGTCATTGAACCGAATGGTCATGTTAGGTGTGATGTCAAACAACCTGAAATTTTCAAATAATATTCCTACCATACCTCATTTTATCAGAGTTTTTAAGTCAAATTTGCTTGTCATCATCAATTTAGACAGCGGAAATGTGTGTCACGATATCAAAATATCTTTCCACTGACCATTTCGAACTTGCGTCACACTGGTGGGAAACTCTACCTGGAAGTACTACTGTTGCGTACCAAGACACACTTCATACAGACATCTGTCATTTCACAGATTCCCCACTGAAAAACGCATCAGATGAAACAAATGAACCTCAATAATCCAGAGGGATGTGTGTCATATCAGACATGGACGATATGATTTAATAAAAGGCCAATATCGACCCGATGTATCGTTCTAACCCTACTAAAAACATTTCATAACACCCAACGGACAATCTCAGAGAAAATGAGAGAGAAAAGAGAGAGGCGAAACGGAGCTACGGGCCAAAAACAATATGATATTGATCATACCGGACCATTAGCCAGTTCTGCTATGCAAATCTCCCCACAGCTTGATTTCTGCATGTAAATGTGAAGCTCGACTTCCCTGCTGCCCCTTCCTGCTGCTGTGAGCTCTCATTTGACTGAGAGATGTGATAGAGTAACAGTAACAGTATTCCCTGTCTCCACCGCTTCAGCTGGCAGTGCTGAAGTGAACAGATGCATGCTGGGAGCGTTATCGTGGCTCATCCCGATGCTGTATACATGACTTTTAAAATCCCCTTTTGGAGTCTGGTGCTCAACTCCTGGTGCTCAAATCTCTGAATGCTATAAACATAAGCTTAGCGGGAACTTTGCATTGAAAATAATGAGGAAAAGTTCCTGGTGGCTAGCAGTTGTGTGTGTGTGTGTACAACCAGTCCTAAACTTGACCCAGGTCTTATTTTTAGGTTATTTTATTGTTTTAGTTCGATTTTTTTCTTTTTTTTTGTCTTTTATCATTTTAGAACCAAAACATACGTATGTAGCAAAGTCAAAATTTTGTTATCCCAGCAACACTAATGTAGGGTGTTTAAAAAGCAGAAGGCTGAATAAAGTCTAAGGGATTTGAACTGATATTGCTGTTGCTCTGCCATTTAGCGTACTTCACTGCTGATTTAGTGGACTAAACATTAACCATCTACCTCAATGCCTCATATAGACTTAGACCACTATAGGTCTAAAATAAATCATTCATCTTAAAGCAGTGGTTCAACGTGGGGTCCGAGGACCACCAGGGCTCCTTGTGGGGGTTCCAGGGGGTCCCCAGCAAAATGATGAGGTGTTAAACTTCTCTGTTACTTAATTTATAAGAAGTTAACACAATTAGAGAATGTAGAAGAATGACTGTTTTGATCATAGTTTCACTGTTATCTCTCTACCTGCAATACAGACAGTCATGAAATTCTGGACAAAATCGTATCTAACAGTAAAAATATTCTCAGATTTGGGTCAGAGACAAAATCGAATCAAATTGGGGGGTCCGTGGCTCTAATGTGGACTAAATTAGGGGTCCTTGATATGAAAAAGGTTGAGAATCACTGTCTTAAAGGACAGGAAAATTAAACACTTTGCTTTGATTTCTGTCAGAGTTCACCTCACACCTGACTCAGCAGCTTCCCTACACAAGTCTGTTAAAATATGTCACATTTTTGGTCCAAGTTCCAGGTCTTGAAAAGCTTGGGAAAATTGGACAAAAAGTCAGAAAAGTGTGTGTTTTATTGGGGGATGGAGGGCATATTAACAGTCGGCTACAGGTTTACTTTACACAGCCTGATACAAAACCTCTGACTACACATTATAGTCGTTATATACCCACTATTATTTGACATATTGTGATATTTGTTGTGCAGAATAATCTCCAGATGTAGTGATACGGCTCGGTTTACAGTCAAGATAGCTGATAACTTTCATATTTAATAGTGAGTTTTACATTCATGCCAGCAGTCATTCTAGGTATAAGTAGGTCATTCCAGTAGGTGTCACATTTTTCAAGGTAAATGTCTCATTTTGGAATAAAATTATTTGTGCTTGTGATGCTAGGTTGTGCAGACGTGGGCTCATCCCAGAGACGGGGATAGAGGAGAGAATGTAGGACAAGGGGAGAGTCGGGACGTTCTGTCCAACCAGAGCCACGTTTCTGACTTTATCAGGTCGTAATCTGTTGATTTGGGCCGCAGATTAATAATCTGTCCTGGGAAATGTGCCTTCGATAATCTGGCTGGCCCCCGGTGATGTCATCATGGTGGGTGGATGATTTGGTTGGAAAGAGTTCAAGATCAGAGTCATAATGTCAGAGGAGGGAGGGAGGAGAGAGGGGAGGATGGTGGAGAGGCTGAGAGAGATACTGTGTGTATGAGAGAGAGAGAGAGAGAGAGAGAGAGAGAGAGACTAGAGAGACAGTGAGAGAGTATGGACCAGGTTTTGGTGTAATTGAAGAATTGTAGAATTATTAAGACTCAACTCTAGATTTAACAAACTCTGTCTTATAGCTAAGGTGCAGCACAGTGAACATACAGTGCAAAGGGACATTACAGGTCATACTAAAGACCTGCCTGTGGCAACTATTTTGACCTTATCACACTCGGGGTGTGAAACTATCTGGAGGAGCAAGTACAGCCCAGCTCTGTCCTGCTGTTGTGTACCAAGATGCACATCATACAAATGTTGGGAATCATTTCAGAGACTTGATCCCACTGAAACAAACGGATCTCAACAATCTGGAGTGATATTCACATTTTAAGGCAATATATATTTGGCCAACTGTAGCTAGCTACTGGAATCTACCCTAGGTAGCTTAGCAGCTAATTAAAAGAAAGCTAACTTCCCTACTAAATTGAAGCAGTCATATTTGTTGTTTGTGAGAGTAAGAGTTAATTTGATAACTGTTCGGTCTGTCTGAAGTCCTTGCTAATGTGTTGAAGTTAAAGCCCACCATGGGAACCAGGTCTATTGACATTTGACTACACATATCACTCTACATATGAAGAGTTTCGTGGCAAAGTTAGATATCCCAAAGTGGATAAAGGTGACAGCTACTCTGACGATAAAATGATTCATGATGACAAAACAAATTAGGCCACTTTTAAAAAATGATAGGTCCTAGAAGCTGGATCCTCCATATATCCTCCCTGGATTTCCATATATTAAAGCTGCCCCCAAGTGGCAATGGGGATAACTGTTTACATCTTTTGAATGTTTGAAGGACTTCATTACCCAGAAATCACATAACATGACATCAGTAAACTCTTTGGGCCTAAATTTCTTCTTCTTACTGGCTGGTGGGGGTGGAGGAGGTGAAGAGGTTCATCTTTGGTGACTCCAGATTTCTCTGGACGGAGCAGTTGTTCAATGCTGTTTTAGAGAAAGTTTTATTTTACTGTTAAGTTTTGATTTGCCGTTTCCTGAGTGGAGAAGATTTCCCATCAGTGACTGTACCTGCCACCAGAAATACATTTGGGCAACTAGAGTGAATGTATGGTGGGGAGGGGACGATCTCCTCTATTGCAGCATTTTTGCTTAAAATATTCCCTATTGCAGCTCTAAACAATGAACCTCTGGTAATGTTTTTTTTCCCTCAAAATTGATTTCCTCATAATTGATTTACAGCTTTTTGGAAATGAAACCTTCATGTCTTGGTTCAATAAATAAAGCTGAAATTGAAAGTTGAGAGGGAGGCTGGCCATCTGTTTCAGTGAGAGAACAAAGCTTTGTTTCTCTGTCAGCATCCTTCCCTCCCTCTTTCTTTCTCCCTATCTTCTCTCCCACTCTCTCCCATACAAAACAACCACACATCTGTTTTTGTTTTTCTCTCCCTGTCTCTTCAGCACACACACACACACACACACACACACATAGACGGTCTAAATTATTAAAGCTGGTCAAGCATCCTGTATGCTCTTGCCACCTTAGAAACTCAAAACGATCACATCACAAAGCAACAGCTATCCATGACACTCACCTGAAGAAACTGTTTTGGTTTGTATGCAAACAACAGCTCTCGCATTTTAATCATCTCCTGTTCTTTCTCCCTTTCTTGCACTGCCTCTGATACACAACCACAGCTTCACAATCTGTTTCACACACACTCACACACACACACACACACACACACACACACACACACACACAAGCACACACACAATCTTGGAGTTCCTTTTTTTGTATTTAGTCTCCATCTTTGTTTGCTAAGTGCTCATTGCTGTGGTTTTTCTGCACTGCGCTTCCCAGAGATCACCTGTCAATCAAACAGTGTGGGCGGAGCTTGGATTTTCTGTTGATGCAGTTTGAGTTTCTGTAGGTGGCGCCCTTTTCTCTGTCTGTTCAGTCATGGTGGCTATCGCTGCTCATGCTAACTACTCAGTTCTTCTTCTGTTTATTCTAAACAAACCGCTGTTACTGCTGCCATACATAAAATGCATCATTTCCTTTGTGACAGAGGACATCAGGTGTTAAGAACGGTAAATGTCAAACCTTTCATCAACTGGATCACTATTGTGTTGTATCGGTCGGCAATAGAGAGAAGCAAAAGGGACATTTATTTCTGTGAAAATTTCCTGAATTTCTACTTTAAACCCTCGCTAACTTCTATGTCAAATCTCCACACAATGGTTATCTATAACATTCACATAAGGCTGTCTTGTCAATATGTCTTGTCTCTCTCTCTCCATCCTCCTGTCCAGATGACACGGTGTCGGCGGGCAGTAACATGGACATGGAGGACCGGGTGTCCCAGCTGGAGCAGAGGCTGCAGCTGCAGGAGGATGAGATCCAGCTGCTGAAGTCGGCTCTGGCCGACGCCCTGCGGCGGCTGGGCTGCTGCGAGGAGCAGGGCGTCGGCACGCAGCCGGGGGGGAGCCATGCTGCTGGGAGGAGGCCGCTGGCCACCGCAGCTCCAGCACCACCCATGAAAGGTGAGACAACAGGTGAACAGGACTGTAGAGGGCTTTTAGGTGATGTGACACACCCTCTGGCGGCCATATTGGAGGTCCACAGCTGCTGGGCGACAGTAGCCGTGGAAACTAAAACTGGGTGTGTTTCTTGACTAATTTGGCTGTCTTGAGCTGAATTGACAATATACATGGTTAATTTCTGTGCTGTTTTTGACTGGGAACTGATAATTTCCACACTGATAAATCTGATTGATTTTGTGTTTAGATCATGTCAGCTTATTAGCTAGCTAACTATATCAGGTCAGATAATGGTCACTGTCTTGTTGTTAACACATCTGATGTGCTCACTAGCTAACATACTATACGTTAGGGGCTAATAGACACATAAACATCATCAGTTACTTTGCTACTGTAAATTAGCCTGCTAGCTGTTAGCTAACAAACAATGCAAAACCAGTTGTTTGTTGCTACAGGTGTTTAAAAGTAGAGGCTCCCCATCCTCTGTCTATGAATCTGTGTTCTTGTCCTTCAGTGCGTCAGCTGCTCCAGGCTCTTCCCTCCAGACCCCTCAGTAACGGTTATGTTCAACAGAAACGCCTCCTCTCCTCCCCTTCGTCTCCTAAGAAAGAGGTGCTGCAGTCCATTAAGAGGTAAGCGCCCCACTCCACCCATAAGACACAAAGCCGAATTTGCCCAAAGTAGAACCACACTGCATACAAATTTGTCTATATACTTGCTGTGGTTTTGCACTTTGTTCGTCCATTTATGTTCCATGTCAGTGGGGACGCATTTAAATAAAATAGGTAACCATAACCTAGGGAAACTGGAAATGGATTTAGAAACCATTTGATTGGTCATGAAGGTGCAGATATCCTCTAACAAGCTCAGCAAGCCGGGCCTCGAGATGTTCGCACATACACAAGCATGTACACAAAGGCAATGGACCAGAAAAGTAAATGGAGACACTTTTCCACAAGGTCACACAACCATGTCATGTGATATTTTAAACCAGTTGCAGATGGTCATGCACTGGGGGCTGGTTTATGAAGAATTCCTCTGGTTTGACCAGCAAGCCTGTGCACACTGTGGAGTCTGAAGCCAATGTGGTGCTTTTCTGCAGATGTGTCCTTTTGTCTGTACAAACCTGCCGAAATTTGTTTCTGCAGCAAGTATTCCATAGTCTTTACTGTGTCACACTGCTAGCAGCCTTGTCACCGTGCTATTGTGCGATGGTTGGTTTGAGCCCGCTCATTTCTGGCTGCAGCTCTTATGACGACGTTGCAGCGTTAAGTCGGGACATATCGCAATGCTGGCATGTGATTGGCTGCTGACGGGCAGTACCACCGAAGACTTAAACTGGAGCCGACTGTAATCCTAATGTTCTGCGGTTAACATCAGTCGTTGTTTTGCCGTTTGTGGATTTAAATTGTTTGCAGTGTCAATGCATGTTCCACCTTCCATGCTCCTCCGCTCTTCATTTTCTGTTCTCCACCAGTCCAACGTTCATGTATACGACCTTTATTTAACCAAGCAAGTTGACTAAGAACAAATTGGTATTTTTAGCAGTGGCCTGGGGGAGCAGTTGTGAGGGAGGGAAGGTTACACACAATCACATCTGAGTAATGATAAAATGTCAGAAATATTCTCATTTATTTTAAAGAACTCTCTGTTTCACCTTACTCTTACCTTTTCTTCCTCTTCTCCTCTCCTCTCCTCTCCTCTCCTCTCCTCTCCTCCTCCAGGAAGAGTATGTCTACAGAGCGTCTCACCCTGGTGAAGAGGGAGATGGGAGGCGAAAACCGGAGTCGAACCACCTCCTCCAGCAGCTCCTCCTGCGGAAAGAGGTAACGGCCATATCCTGCTAGATTGTCCTATATGCAAAAGTCAAATGTCACCCACATATCTCTAATTGCATTTTGGAGACACTTGCCAACACTTGGGACATGCATGGGATTCTATTGTACTTATCCAAAAATCATTAAAGTCTCTCTTTCCACATTTCCTTGTTTGTGGAAGGCAGAGCTAACAGAGAAAACATGCTTTCTGATGCTGTGATTGCACTGGAGAACAAACTAATGGATTAAAAGTGCCTAATAGAATATTGCGGATGTCTCCAGCTGTGATGGGAGTGTCAACAGTATACACACACACACACACACATACATGCACACACACACACACAGACCCACATGATATCTGTCCCCATGTTGCCTGTAACAAGCTGAGAGAGTATATTTATATCCTATAGGTCAGTGGGGTTGTGGATAACATGTGTGTAGCAGTTGATCAGGTTGTAATGAGCTGTCTTACCTGCCTGGACTGTCTGTCTCTCTGTCTGGTTTTCTGTCTGTCATCTGTCTTAGTTTGGAAACCAAGTTGAGACGGTCAGCAAAGCATAGACTTACCATCTGTCGACCAAACAAACTGTGTGCCTGTCAGAGGCAGAAAGGAACAAGTTGCAACTATGTAGTTACTGTCCCTGAGGAGATTCTTTTTCAAGTATTTCTAAAGGTTTACAGTGAAAAAGTCACTCGTATTTGATACACGCTGGAAAGGAAACATCCCAAAGACTTCAGCTGATAATGAGCCATCAAACAATTTGCATGAATCACAACAAAATGGGCAAATTGTTAATATCTGAGGTAGGCGATTTTGTTGTTCTCGCTAAAGATTTTTGCTTGAGAGTAACTATTTGAGAACTTAGCAAGCTACTCTTTTACTACTTTTACTTAACTTGAAGGATTCTCTAAAAAAGTACGCTTACACTGTCTTTCATAAATTTTAACTTAAGTTGGGGTACTTCTGCTTGAGTAAAATATTCCAGTACTCTTTCCATCTCTCTTGCTTGTCCTGTCCATGCTGCAGATTACAGGACAGAACAGCCAGGTTCAACCACAAGTTCAAATCACTTTCAGAATTCAGCCCTTCTAGAGACATTTTTGCTCTCTGAAGTGTATGAAGAGTTTCAATACAAAATGACATATCCACCATTTGGAAAAAGATACAAAATTACAAATAGTAACTTGATTTTCTCTGCAGAGTTTGTGACATTTGTTTTACCACAAATCTTTCTTGACATCCAGTCTGGAAAAGAGAAAAGTCTTCATATGTCTTTGAGGCTAATACATCAAAGACAAACCTCCTGAACCACAAAAAATGTATCGCACTTCACCTAGGATGAAGGCAAAAGATGAAATGGTGCTGGAACAGAAAGGAGAAGACAAGCAGACTGACTGGTTTTGCTCCCTAATCAAGATCGACACCGCGTCACATCTCTGTTTAATGGAGCCATTTTACATTTACTACAGTCACTGTGGGATTCGTGGATGCAGCGGCTGTTGTTTTGAGACGTGATGGTTTTGAGTTTCGAAGATGGGAAGCGCATTATTAAAGCTGCTTGAGCGGCTTTAATAATTCAGACTGTGTGTGAGAGAGAGAGAGAGAGAGAAGACAGAGAGAGAGAGAGTGTGTGTATGTGTGTAGGGGGGTGAGATAGAGATAGAGATAGAGATAAATCTGCACACATTATCATCTCATCTAATGTGGCTCATCATCATGTGTAACTTCCACCCTCAGCACTTCTCATTTGCCTACGCCGGTAAGTAAAGTTTTGTCCATCACAGTAAATGCCGGATCAGTTGACAGGCTGTTGGCCTTGCGCTGCCACGTCTCTCTGTGAAGCCTAATGGACGGTGAAGTGCTCGCATTTCCCAGGCAAATGAACGCAGCGCGTGTGTTTGCTCGTCTCCCGCAAAAACAAACCAGACGCCCGGTCGTCGTTTGGCAAACTGGACACAGTGATACGGTGGTTTATGGACGCGTTGTTAAGAACAGGTTTATGGTTATATAGTCAAACACCTTGTTCCTCTCCCTCTCTCTGTGTTCCTGCCTCCATCTGTCTGTCTGTCTGTCTGTCTTTCTTTCTTTCTTTCTTTCTTTCTTTCTTTCTTTCTTTCTTTTTCTTTCTTTCTTTCTTTCTTTCTTTCTCAATCTTCTAGATTCTCCGCTATTTTTTCTCTGTAACAATTTTCTCTGCCACCTTTCTCCTCTCTCTTGTTCTTCTCTTCTCTCTCTCATCACCCATTCATATTCATCAACCATCCCACTTTCCTTTCCTTTCCTTTCCTTTCCTTTCCTTTCCTTTCTCCACCTATACTGATGGAGGAAGTAAAATGTAACAGTTACACATAGTAGATAAGCGCTCTCTCTCTCTCTCTCTCTCTCTCTCTCTCTCTCTCTCTCTCTCTCCTCCCGTCTTTCTGCTGATGGCATCAAATTTCCCACCAGTCTCTGTGAAAAAAAAAAAGGGGGTGTGGTCGCCGGTGAGGGGGGTGGGGCAGCAGAATCAGGAAATGCGTTGCGATTGGCTGTAGAGGCTCTCCAGGCAGAGCTAAAAGTTTGCTCAGTGAAGGAGGAAGTCGGTGTGTTGCTGTGGCTGCCAGACAGGACACAAACCGCTTTGACTGAGACAACTGTTACCTAACGAGAAGCTTTGAGCCATGAAGAGATCTCCAAGGTAAACAGACGCTTTACATGTTTGACAGACAGTGCAGGATACTGTGAGCAGAAAGGTTTTACATGTGAAGGGTTTGCTTCCAAAAAGGGGGATGTGGGAAAAGGTGGCACTCTTACTGAATGATTCATTGCACAAGAATTTAGATACTTAATGGTATGTTTTAAAGGATGGAGTGTAACCGAAGTCCTTGGATGACCAATTGGCAACAATAGATATTAAATGATGGAGATTCTTGTTTTTCCAAAATGGATTTCTAGCCTTTTGAAGTAGCTGGATGAATTGTAAAAAGAGGGAAATAGTTACATGATGTTCTCTGCAGTTCACTTCACAACCAGCCAGTCCTTCATTTGCTGTGTGACTGCTATTTAAATAGATTATAGGTGGCACAGTGGAACAGAAGTTACTGCAGACCAGACTTTTGTGTGGTTTGGGTGTTTATAAAATGCGTTTAGTAGAATCCACTCTCCAAAATTTGGTTTTGTAATCACTATAGCTTATTTTTTGGGGTCAGTAATCTTTCATTTGGGTTTAGCTGCGCTGCACCCAGAGGAAGTTGTGCTGTTTCATGCAACTCAGTGTTGTCACGCAAAAGCCTTTTGATGCGTTTGATTTCCTCGTCAGTGGGGCTTTGGTGGCTTTGGGGAGGGGCAGCAGCACAGTAACGGCATAAATAAAACACAAACCAGAGCCAGTTGTTGTAATGGGCCACAGATCAGGTGACGATAGACAGGTCATAGTATACAGAATAAGAGATATCTTAAATAGAAGACATTTTGAAGAGAATATTTCAAGTGTAGATCTCAGATATTGATAGGATAAAACCAGGAAGAACAACGGTTGTGATTGCATTTTTCAGATGAGTGATATTTTCAAGTCTCATGCTCTAAAAACTATTGGTTTGAGTGTTGTATTCATTCATAAAGAAAGTAGAGGCTGTTTGCTCTCAGGTGATATTGAACAAAGACGCTCCAAATGAACAAGATCCGCTGTACTTCTGCTCCTCAAAAAACTGAAAACTGATTTGTACGGTTCTTCATCTCAAGGCTGCAAATGTTGGAACAATTACGTAAAGCGTTTTCCACCAGCTCATGAAAGCATGTGGTGTCTTTTTTTCAAGAATGGATCTCTTAGTTTGGAAATCTTTGATGTCGTGCACATGTTGAAATCATTTAACGCGTCTTTTTGAAGTTCCATTACTGGACGGTCTCGCTCTTTTGTCCTCGGGCTTCTAATTATGGTGGGAACAAACAAACATGTCACATTGTGTCCATGTCCAGTTATGAAAGACACACACACACACACACACACACATGCACAGGGTGAGGGGATGTAAAGTGACAGGCAGAAGACTGGTCACACAGCACTCAGCATTTCTGTCAGTTAACTGATTGTAGTGTTAAACCTCATTGACTCTGGCAGCAGAGGACAGAGCTCCTGCATTATATAATACAATAAAGTTCAAAAAGCAAATAACAATCTTACACTTGTTGAGGTTTAGAAATTACTTAATTTGACCTACTCATATATTTTATATACACACCCACTTTTCTTATTCCCCTGTGTTGTCTGACAAAGACGCACACTGAGTTGAAACATTGCACTGGGAAAGTTTACATGGAGCATGATTCACTGTGTGGGCGACCATTCCTATTTTCAGCACTGACTTCATTTTTACTTTTGGATGGTCAGTTTAAATTAAACTTTTCTGCTGGGGGGAAAAAACACAGGAGCACAGGTTGGACATTTAGCTGCATGATCTGTGGAGGATAATGGAAAATGCCCATCAGTTGCACATGTGCTCCTTTTTCATTTTCTTTTAGGTAGCGTGAAAATATTAGAAGCATATCACTAATTTCAGGTGAAAACTTGATATATATGCCAATTTTTCAGGAACTATACATGCATTGTTCACCATGCAATTTTTTTATTTATCCAATGGGTTTTAGAGATCAGATTTAGATAAGATTTTAAGAGATGGGGAATTTTCTCAAACTATAAAGGAGCATGTAGTCCTTGAAGTTAAACCATGAAAATCCCCAAAATTTGCAGTTAGCAGGTTTTCACATGACAACAGTGATATAACATGGCAGCTCTGTAACACCCTGCAGCAGTGGGAGCGGGGTCAGGAGGGGTAGGTGTCTCTGACTGATCTGTCAGGATTACAGATTCTGCTCAGCAAGCAGAAGCCGCCATTGATCACATTGATCGGACCTCCTGCTTAACAACATGCAGTAAACGTATCGACTGGGTTCCTGGTTCCAGAGCAGCACTTTGCAGCTACAAAACAACGTTTTTCCAGGATTTCTTTGCAGAAAGCTTTGTGTCGGTGCTTAAAGTCATTCACTTTCATTGTCACGGCACAAACTAATATTAAGTACACTCAAAGTTGCCTTGGGGCCTGGCATGCTGGAAGAGGTTGTGCATATTTGGGGTTGCATCATATACAGCAGATCTGAATTCATGCAAATATAAGGAATAAGGAAAAGATCTCTATCATGCTCAATCTTTATCTTCTCTCTCTCTCTCTCTCTCTCTCTCTCTCTCTCTCTCTCTCTCTCTCTCTCTCTCTCTCACTCTCTTACTCTCTCTCTCTCTCTCTCTCTCCCTCTCCCTCTCTCTCTCTCACTTGTCCTGATGTGTCTAACGCCACAGGGGGCAGAACAAACTATCGGACTGGATTAGACTAATGTAATATGGGACAAATGGTCTTTCATACTGTATTTTCTTGTGTGTGTGTGTGTGTGTGTGTGTGTGTGTGTGCGTGTGTGTCTGCGCGACTGTGTGTCTCCGTCCATTAATTGTACCGCTGCAGTACTTCGCTCATAATGGACTGGGAAGTGGGAACGCACTTGACCATTTCCACTGTTCCCACTTCAGCAGACTGCAGCCCATCAGCATTACACTCAGACCGCTCCATCCATTTGCTTTACGGATGGATCACTGTCATAAAAAGTGATTTACTGCAACATCCATCGCTGCAGTCTTTCCCAGCTAGAGGAATCATTTTCTTCAGACACTGCTCTTATTTACGAAATAAAACGAAATGTAATCTCTTGTAATCAATCTAGTAATTTAAGCTGATTATATTGTTGCACCTAGTGTAAGTTGCTTTGGACGAGAGTGTCATCTAAATGCCGTGTGAAGAAGTCAAACATGATATGCCGCCAAATATTCAGCATTAAAATGATCATATTTTAATAACTCACAACATGTTTTGACTTGTTAAATACATTCTACACATGATACGCCGACAGGCATTCAGCAGTAAAACTATCAGGGTGACAGAAAAGTTGACCGACTTTTTCCACTGCGGCCCTTAAATCGTTTGGCAGGTTCAGTCAAATTCAAAAACTCAAACTTGAAAAGGTGTTTGAGGAACCTTCAGGAGGGCTTTAGGTTTCAACCATAGGGAAACCCCAGAAGCTTCCTTGAGGAACCTCTTCACAAAGGCTTC
This sequence comes from Centroberyx affinis, assembly GCF_046629955.1. Classification (NCBI taxonomy): domain Eukaryota; kingdom Metazoa; phylum Chordata; class Actinopteri; order Beryciformes; family Berycidae; genus Centroberyx; species Centroberyx affinis. The sequence goes on along the minus strand of NW_027281202.1, from coordinate 6,164 downwards.
ATGTGCCTCCCTGAACCTGTAACATAATGGGAGGTTTCTTTGAAGAACCCTGTAGGGCAGAGGGTTTTTTTTTTTTTTAAATCAAGAACCTTATGGTGCTTTTCTGGATCTTAGAAGAACTCTAGTTTTTAGAGTGCAGACAGCCAGAAAATGCTAATCAGTTCCCTCAGCATCGCATATTAATCAGCGGTGTGTTTGTGCATTCCCTTCCCCTGCTGCATGCTCTTTAGACCCACACAGTTATTTACCCCGTCTCCCCTGTCCTGCTGCCAGTTACCCAGCATGCACTGCACTAATTACTGGCTCCGAATCAATCTTGTTCTCTCATTGGCTAGAACCGGACCACTCCTCCTCCTTCCTGGCAGACCACACACACGCACACGCACGCGCACACAAACACAAACACAAACACACACTTTAGAGACAAGCGGGCCTTTATGTGGTTATTTTAAAGAGGCGACTCCCTGCCTGGTTGTCTCCAGCTGCCCCGAAACAACAGATACACAGACATCCTCACGAGGTTCACTTTTTTTTTTTTTTTTTTTAGCTCCCTCAGATTGCCCTTCTATGCTTTTTTATACACACACACACACACACACACACACACACACACACACACACACACACACACACACACACACAAGCTCTAGTCTCATATCTTTAAAATTTGCGAGATTTGTTCGCTCTTCCTTTTATCAATGTGTCCTTTGTTGCTCTGTAAAACACTTTGTGGCAAACCTGTTTTGTAAAAAAAAACAACTTTATGAATACATTTAGCTTGACATGACTTGACTAGCTCAGACAGACACTGAGCCGACATAATGCTGTGAGGCTTTTCCCAGTCGACTCCCTATTAAACAAATGTGAGGCCAGATAGATACACACGGCTCATCCTGGTAGCTTCCTAGAGTTGCTTCCAGCCTCTCTTAATGCCTGTGTATCAGTTACAGTCATATCACCTTTTTTTTACAGTTTGTTGATAGCGGAGATAGCCAAATATGTCAGAGACCATATAGCTCACCTCATGAGTTGGGATCCAATATGGGTGCCAGGCCTGATTCTGTTGGGTCTCCTTCCTGCATGGCAAGAGAAACAATATGATTTACTAAAAGACCTTTATATTTACTAGAAGATTTTTAGATTTGGTTGACTGACAATCGAGAACTAATCATGGTCTACTGGCTGCAACATTTTCTGCTGTACATTTGTTTAGTTTGTGCACTAGCTGTCATTTTTGCACCTTATGTAGATAAATGTCAGGCCTTTTTTGGATTTCTTCCTTTTTATCCTCTTTTTTTGTGTCTGATTTTGGTACCCATGTACTTAGACAAACCTCCTAAATCATAGTACTTTTCCTGTGCAGACATCTATCTCTTGCTCTGACTGACAGTCTAGAGACATGTGGTTTGGGTGAATCTGCATGCAGGGGATGAGTGTGTATCCTGCTGACATGTTGTTCCCTCTCAGCTCCACCTCTGCTTCTGCATCCATAGAAACAAACACTCAGGTTAAGTCAAACATGTTGTTCCAGACTCCATACTCTCCAGTTGCTGAACAGGTAGAGGGAGTCCTCAGTTTCTCCTTATCTTATCCAGCCTTATTTTACTGCTGTTGCCATGGTGATATCCACCTGTCCGCTGAGGCAGCGTGTCAGCATCCTGACGGCGCCTGATTGGTTGACAGCATCCTGACAAGTTAGGTTGAGTTGTCAGCATGTGCAGAACTGTACAGTGGGCAGTTCTGATTGGTTGACAGACAGATGATTCAGGAAGTGCTGTCACTGTACTGTAGCTCAGCTGATGCAACCTGATGAGGAAGCTAGAAATAGTTTGAGTTTTGATTGACTGGTCTAAATATATACTTTGGCAAACTGGCTCTCTGGCTCACTGGTTGTCAGTATAGATTTAAAGTAAAGTTTAATCTAAAGTAATATATTTTTTTAAAGGGGTTAGGGTTAGGGTGTCTGGTAGCTCTTTCCTGGGAAAAGCCACCATGGCTGAACAGACAAAGAAAAGAGAAACTGCATCAACAGAAAATCCAAGCTCCGCCCACACTGTTTGATTGACAGGTGATCTCTGGGAAGTGAAGTGCAGAAACACCACAGTGAGGCTGAGCAACAAAGATGGAGACAAAATGTATAAAAACACAGATCTCGCAGATTAACACTTTAAACAGCCCATCTTGACACTTGCAAACTTACCAGCTGTTACTATTTCACAGTCTGCTGACAACAGAGACAGACAACCATGTAAATATTAAAACAGCAAGCAACATGACAGGTTAACAAGTAGACAAATTAGATATAAAATGATCTAAAAAATATGTAGATCTGATATTGTGAGTTGAAGATGAGTAGGTACTTCACTGACAAGGTTTTTATAGCTGCCTGTTTACCTTCATATTTTGTCTTTGTCTCACTATCTCACCGTCCCACAGTCTCTATCTCCGTTTCATTCTTTTCTCATAGTCAGTCTTTCATGCTCCTCTATAACAGCTGCTGGCCAAGCACCAGACTCATTGTGTATTTGTCTACCTGATCTTCCTGTCTCCCGTATCCCATCCAGAGCCCCAGGCCTTGGGCAGCCATGGTGTCATCACCCATGTGTGGATACACAGATAATAGGATATGTCTGTTTGCTTTGAGCCTCTCCTGGATTTCATCAAAGTTCAAAGCCATCTTCTTAATCCGCTCATGTACACAGTCATATTCAAGAGTCAAAACTTTATTCTCCATTCATGCAAGCAAAAAATGGAAGTGTGTTCTCAGCTGTGTGCCTTTTCTCATAACAGAGACTTATATGCGTACAGTAAAATAAAGAAAATCACAACTGCCAGCTAGAAATATTGATCAAAACTCTCATCTAAATTGCTCTGTGCAACTCAAACTGCAACTGCTGATGTGCTTTTGCAATGGAGGGGAGGGAAATGAAGGGTATCAGAGCCATTTTGGAAAAATTTTTGGATGTTTATTGCTCCATATTTTAAAAATACAGCTGATAAAAACATCTAAAATGTTACTGTTCAATCCCATAACTCCAGAGCGCCTTTCACATTGCTGTTAATATGCGCATTGGGAGCAAATCACCTTTGAAAATAGTATTTCTAAGCACAGGGGATCTTAATCCTGCATCCAGAAGACATCATCTCAAAAACCCGTTGCAGGTAGTGAAACTCTCCTCTGAGTATTTGACTGTGCCATGAAAGGTCGCTGTTTTTCTGCTGACTGCGCTCTGCAGCCCTTTGAGAGACGTCTCTGTTCATTTTCCAGTTGACAGGAGACTGAGCGGTCAGAGTTGCAGCCGAGGGCAAAGAATAAATAATTAAGAATCTTACAGGAACTCCTGAAGTCATGGAAAAACATCTCAGGAGCTTTCCAAACAGAGTTGATGACACAACTGATGATATGTACAATATGTATCGTTTGATGGACTTTTTCACCCAAAACAACGCCTTACAGTTCCTATTGAGTGTCTGTTTTTTAGTATGGGTGGCCCAAGTGGGAGTCAGACCCCTGCAGATGGGCTGCCACAGTGTAAGCCAAATCTTACAGAAACTTCCCAGTTCCCTCCCACTTTTCTCACCAAGTTGTTTTTTTCCCACTTTTTAAAGGAAAATTAGCTTTTAAACTAATACATGATTAAACAAACCTTTTAAGATGAGCATGTTTTAAAATGTATTTTGAATATGGGCGACCTCCATAGGGATCAAACCCCTAACCCATGTGGTAGAAGTGCCTTATTCTACAGATTCTACATTTGATTTGTCTTTTTCTTTCTTCTGTTTCAGCAAATCCAAAGAATGCACCCTCAATGCAGGTAAGTTGTATTTTTACCCCATAGAGGGCTTCTGTGTGTGTGTGTGTGTGTGTGTGTGTGTGTGTGTGTTTGTGGGGCATGCAGATTGAGAATCCATTAATCACTAACTCACAACCTCACATTACGGCAGCGTTGTAATTTGCTGTAAAGAGGATGAGCAGCGTCTGATGTGTGTAATTCAATTGGCAGATCAAATGGAAAACTCCTAGTGTCCTTCACGCACTGCTGAAGAACATTTTCATCATTCTCTTCAGCCACTCAGTGTTTTCCATTAGAAGTGATGAAGAGCTGAATGGTCTAGATCTATTAAATGAAATTGTCTGGTAGAGTCGGGAAGTGTTTGGAGGAAGGAAGTAAAACAACAACAAATGTTTGTTATATTGTCTAATGCATCCATATTGCATCCGTCTGTCTTTCCTCCCACCTCTCTCTCTCTCTCTCTCTCTTCTCTTTCTTTCTCTCTCTTCTCTCTCTCTCTCTCTCTCTCTCTCTCTCTCTCTCTCCTCTCTCTCTCTCTCTCTTCTGTCTCTCTCTGTCTCTCTCTCTCTCTCTCTCTCTCTCTCTCTCTCTCTCTCTCTCTCTCTCTCTCTCTCTCTCTCTCTCTCTCTCTCTCTCTCTCAGAGACGGCTATGTGAGGATGTTTCTGCGAGGCCGTCCCGGCAACCATGCACCTCCCGGACGAGCAGAGGGAGAGCTACAGCCTGGACCACAAGGTGGCGCTGCCCGACCGCAAGCTCAAACTGCAGTGGGTGTATCCTTCAGACTGGGAACAGATGGGCGTGTTGTTTCTCTCATGGTTCAGGAGCGAATGAATGAATGACTAAAAAATTACAAAATTAAGCAACTGATCAGCAGATAGATGGAGTGTGGCGCTTATCTAGTTTTTAACTTGTTTTTTATCCATCAGTTAAAAGTAGTTATTTGTTATTAAAGTTAAAAAGTTAACTTTTCGGCCAATGATGCTCTTATTTCTTTATTTCTCCATCATACATGAACACTCAAGGGTCACATACATGTTTCGTAACATCTATTTCCTGGGTGCTGCAGCTCTGACCCTTGCACTCCCTACTACTGGTTCATCATAATGTTTGTGATCCACAAATTGAAGCTCATTCCACTTTTCCAATCGTTGAAAGTCACCCCGGATAAGCTATAAATGCCTGAAATCAGCATGTTAAATGTGCGGCCCGGCTTCACCGTCTTGTTCCCTTAACCCGGCCCGGACCAGGTACGGCTACCGAGGCCGAGACTGCCGCTCCAACCTCTACCTGCTGCCCACAGGAGAGATCGTCTACTTCAACGCCTCTGTGGTGGTGCTGTACAACACCGAGGAGCAGCAGCAGAGACACTACCTGGGACACAACGACGACGTCAAATGGTGAGATGATGGTAGTGGAGGGAGGAGGAGGAGGAGGAGGAGGAGGAGGAGGAGGAGGAGGAGGAGGAGGAGTTGTGGTGGTAGTACCAGAAGTAGTAGCAGTTGTAGTAGAAGTGGTAGGAGGAGTGGTGGTGGTAGTAGCAGCAGTGGTAGTGATAGTAGCAGTAGTAATAGTGTGGTAGAGGTGGTAGCAGTAGTAGTAGTAGGACAAGCAGGTGTAATAGTGGTAGTAGTCATAATTGTGGAAGCAGTGGTAATAGTAGGAATAGTAGTCATGTTAGAAGTGGTTGTAGTATCAGCAGTAGCAGTAGTAGTGGTCAGATTAGTTGTAGTAATAGTAGTAGTTAGTAGTAGTAGCAGTAATAGTAGTAGTGGTAGCCATAGGAATAGTAGTAATAGGAGTAAAAATGGTAGTAGAAGTAGTGTTAAGAGTGGGATTAGTAGTAATAGTAGCAGTAGTAGTAATAGTGATAGGAGTAGCAGTTGTTGGTGTAGTAGAAGTAGTAATACAGTAGCAGTAGTAGTGGCAGTATAAAAGATGACAGTGGATTTGCAGCCTGGTCACACTACAACCAACCAGTCCTGCAGTGCTATCCAGTTCACATTGTCATCCAAAACCAGTAGATAGAAGCTGTGACATTATGATCAAAGGCCTCTTATGTACTGTGTGTGTGTGCGTGGAGGATTGGGCTGAGTGTTTAGTGTACAAACAGATACACAGAATAATACACAGGCGACACAAAGCAGACAAAGTAAAGGCGGCACAGTAGGATATGGAAATATCCCCACATATGACTTGAACCTTACACGAGCCAGGTCCTGTTTTAGAATCGTCTCCTCCTGTTTAAACAGAGGAGTGACTCCTCATTCATCGCATTACATCTTTGAGTGATGTGGCTTATCAGTAATACCTAGAGCCTGGATATCAGAGGAGGTTGTTGATACACGTCTTCATAATGCAACATGATATA
>NW_027281201.1:0-44248 GCF_046629955.1 Centroberyx affinis | reverse complement strand
ATTCTGCTGTTGCTATTGACTCTTGTTTTGAGCTTCCGGTACCCCCAGGTGCTGACAATCAGGTACCTGATTGGCACCTGCACTGGAACCTGAACATGTGGAGGAACGTTATGTTCAGCGATGAGTCCAGATTCTGCCTACGGAAGTTGGATCGTAGGGTCAAAGTGTGGAGAAGACGGGGAGAACGCTATGCTGATTGCTGCACCGATAGAGTAACACCTTTTGGTGGAGGCAGTGTGATGGTGTGGGGCGGCATCTCCATCACTGGAAAAACGAGGCTTGTCATCATCGGAGGCGATCTCAATGCAGAGAGATATCGAGATGAGATTCTGCAACCGGTGGCAATCCCATATTTCCACAGTCTGGGACCGAACTCCATCCTCCAACATGACAACGCTCGCCCCCACAGAGCGGGGTTTATCAGAGACTACCTCCAGAAGTTGGGAGTAGAGAGAATGGAATGGCCTGCCAACAGTCCTGACCTCAACCCAATTGAACACTTATGGGATCAGCTTGGGCGTGCTGTTCGTGCTAGAGTGACCGACACAACCACGTTGGCTGACTTGCGACAAATCCTGGTTGAGGAGTGGAATGCCATCCCACAGCAGTGTGTGACCAGGCTGGTGACCAGCATGAGGAGGAGGTGCCAGGCTGTTGTGGCTGTGTATGGTTCTTCCACACGCTACTGAGGCTCCTGACTGTTTGTTAAATGAATAAATTGTAAAATTGCCAATATGTCTTGTTTCTTCCTTGTTACTGATAGACTTCAATCATCCAATCCACCAAACAACACCAAACAAGAGTCAATAGCAACAGCAGAATAAGCTGTTTGGTATTGGCAGAGAAGATTTGGCAAATTTTACATGAGCGCAACCCACATACTCAGCTGTGCTGCTCATCCCACAAATGCATGTTCCTTACAAATGGGGCACCATTTAAAAGGGAAATAAACAGGCTTTCCAACGGTATAAAATGTATTGCCAAGAAGCATTGTTAAATAGAGAAATAATCTACCAAACACAAATTTCCGAACTTTTTGTTCAATGTTTACAATACAGATAGTCATGGAATTCTGGACAAAATCATATCATAAAAATATTCTCAGATTTGGGGGGTCCTTGATATGAAAAAGGTTGAGAATCACTGAACTAAAGCACAAGAGAGAAAGTCAGTGTTTGAAGCCACTATCCATTTTTTTTAGAATATCAAAACCTTTTTACAGCTTCACATGCCTAAAGTCCATGTTTAGCTGTGACATACAATCAGTTCCATTAAAAGCTTGGCCTGGTTTCTATTCATCTTTCTGACATTTGAACCTGTTGGGATAATACTGTAATAATAACACTATATTGACAGTATGATTCCTTTCTCCTCTGTTTACAGTTACCTGGCTGACCAGTGCTGGAATGGGGGTTGCATCTACCTGATAATGCTGCGGCGAATCAAGCGAAAGGCTCCTCTCCCTCCGTGTAACGGCAACACCAGTGTTTCTGTCAGCGATGGGATCGGCAGCCATGCGGACGAGCAGCGTGCCGGTGCCTCCTCGGAGCCGCCCGGCAGCCCGCTGCAGAACGGCAAACGGACGCGGAAGTTTGGGGTCATATCCCGATCGTCCTTCAATCGAGACAGCAAGGACAGCAAAGATAGCAGGGACTCTGAACTTCAGAGCGGTTACCATGGCCACAGCTCTTCTGTCTCCATGGACGCGGAGGGCGTTCCTCCAGAAGAGGACGCTGGCTGCATACTTTCCACGGATACACCCACAGACGAAAGTCCGGCAGCGGATACTTTACCTCGCATGAAAACTGTTCCCCATTTCCCACAAGACGGGGGTGCTGCCACCTTACCTGCAAGGTCTCACAGTCGGCTGTCAGAATGCAAAGGGGATTCACTCAGCAGCGAACCATCAAGCCTGGTAAGACACAGTACAGACATGCAGAGTTCAAACTGGTAGATCCAGAGAATGTACCAAAACAGATACAACTTTGAAATATATTGACATGAAAATAAATACCATGTCCAAGAAGCGAATGTTGCCGGATGAATAAAAATAGTGTTAAACTGCCAAAACTGCTCCTTTGTTGATAGAATCCATTCCAGAATCCAGAATTTGCTTCATACATGTTTATGGAAATGGATATTAGTGCCAGCAGAGATTGTTTGAATTGCATAAATTTGAATTTGTAATGCTCATGTTGCCCCGTTGAGTAAAAAAGATAATTAATTTGTTGAATAAATGAAATCAATTTTTTTAATTTATAAGGCACAATTTCAAATTGAATGCAATGGCTTGAAACTGAATGTGATTATTAATTAAATTCAAAGTGCTTTACTGGCTTGTTGCCAAAGCGTCAAGATGGAGATCACACTGTGTGTGAGAGTGTGTGTGTGGTATGACTTAAGTCACTTTCAGGGACACACACCAAACTTAAGACCAGTTGATTGGGGACGGCTTGTGCAATTGGGGACAAAAGCTGTGTCCCCAATTGGTAAAAGCTGATTTTTGGGTCAGTGGTTAAGGTTAGGGTTAGGTTAAGGTTAGGGTTAGGTTTAGGCAAGTAGTGGTTATGGTTATGGTTAGGGTAAGTCTCCAGGAAATGAATGTAAGTCTATGTAAATACCCCAAAAGTGACAAAAGTGTTCCTTCTCTGAGGACAATTCCTAGTTTGGGCTCATGATCAAGCTCTTTGAAGTTGGTCATTTGGGAGCTGAATTTGTTAAAGTACATTTCTCTGGGTGGTTTGAGTTTTTCACATTTGCATGCATCTCTGTCTCAACTTGTTCTGTTTTCTTTGGGTTGCCAAGAGTTCTTATATCTTCCTGTTTCAATTGTTAATTGGCGGTCGCTGTGACTATACTTGGTCAGAATATGTCTCTGCTTTCTATCTCTGACAGTAGAGAGATACTCTGCTAATTCATTTTCTTTCTTTAGGGCCAGATAATATTCAAATCTACTTGGGCTTTTGGATTATTTTTCCAGTGCTCCAAATTAGTTTCTTTGTATTGCATAATAATTTTGTTTGAAAGCAGTGCTGTTCTGAGTCTGGTCAAGATGTGACTGAGGGGGACCAGTTAGGTTCAGTGCCAGCTGACACAGTGGACTCTGTTTTGGGTTCAGCTCAGGCTTTGGAATAAAGGCTGTCTGGGGAACTAGATTTAATGCCTGAACTGCACAGAATGCGTAACGTTTGTGTATCCGAACTTGTTGTGGCCCAGTTGCAGCACGGCATGTTAAGCTGCTACACCAGCTTATGTGAACACAGTTATCTATTTGCTTATTGTTCCATAAACAACTCAAGTTGTACCATGAGGAACATTAATGTACCATATAGGAGTGCTTATGTCACTTTTTTTTAGAATGTAGGCGTACTGTAGCCAAATAGCAGGCTTCTCAGCGACTATCCATAGATAACCTCATCTCCAACATTTATTTAAGTGACACTGGTTCATGTATCCTCTATTTTGTTAACTGACATGGTAATAAATGACTACAGTAAGCAAAATCTTGGCATTTATTTACATTTATATGGCTAAAATACGGAAAAGACAGATGCGTAGTCCATCATGTGTATTTCCAAAGTTGTGGTGTAGTAAAGCCGCAAGGGTGGTGACAGCTGCAGTTCTATTACTTCTTCATGGTTCAGAGCAGAGAGGAAACCTCCACCCCCCTCTTTCTTCATGCAGAAAGAGGGGGGTGGAGGTTTCCTTTCTGCTCTGAACCATCTTTCCTCATCCTTGGTGAGGATGAGGAGAGCAAGCCCTGTTTCTGTTCAAGAAACCAAGCTTCATCTGCAACTTTTTCACCAGATTATCTATTCGGGTTCTGAAAGTGAACGATAGTTACGTATTGTAACTCTAGTCCTATGATCATAGGCAGAGCCCTCTAACAGGGCTGTATTGGCTTAGCCACTCATCTAGTTGCCTCAGCGCACTGAAAATTTGCATGCACGTGCTCAGCCAATCAGGATGAGCCTATACACCCCCTATGGGGCCTCGCGCTATAAATGGCGAGCAGCCCCTCATTCAGCATCCACTAAGTCTTCAGTGACTCGTGGAGCAGCAGGGCGAGCTGTTAGAGGGCTCCGCCTGTGGTCATAGAACTAGAGTTACAATACGTAACTATCGTTCTATTTCACAGAGGCTTCACCCTCTAACAGAGCTCTATTGGCTTAGGGGGCGAAGCCCGATGACTTTAAGGTGTAGCGCTGGCCAACCCAGTGGCCCGTCTCCATGGAGCTACAACACAAGAGACTCGGGCCTATTAGGTCATTTCTTCACAGGTTTCGTGTACCAGTACTGAGTACAGACCCGGAGAAAGACCCAGACACGTCCAACAGATAGAACCTGATGAATGGACAGGGCGTCGACCAGGACGCCGCTGTGCAGATCTCCTCCACACCTGTTCCACTGAACAGTGCCGTCGACGCAGCCACACTCCGTGTCAAGTGCACGCGGATGACTGCAGGAGGGTCCCTACCCGCCAGCACATAAGCCTGTGATATTCCCTCACAGAGCCAGTGGGCGAGTCTCTGCTTTGACAGGGGCTTGCCAGCCACACTGTCTGCATAGCGTATGTCTGCATACACCACTTGGCGTTTTCTCCTAGCCCCCTGCAAAAAAACGCTTCATGAGGGGGTGGCCGAAAACCGACCTCTCCCCAAACCCCTCATGGCAGGAAGAGATTGCCGACGCATACACTTTAATAGTGGAGTGCGCTAACCCCCTTTCCAGCAGGCACTGGAGGAAAGAGAGAACAGATCCAATTGAACAGTTCAAAGGATCGATGTTCCACTCCCCGCACAATTTTTGAAAGCCCAATCATTTAACCTTGTAGCTATTAATGGTGGATTGAGCCCTCGCGCCCTGGATGGTCTGCACCACATCCGCAGCCAGTCCAGCGTGCATCAGTCTGTCCCTGTCAGGAACCAAACCCTGAGAGGCTGTCCCAGGCTGGGCATCGCGCCTATCGCTCCGTTCGAACAGAGGCGCTCTGTGGCCCAGCGCCACAGGTTCTCAGCAGGCTTCAACAACGGTGCGGATCATACTCCGGCCTGTCTGTTGATGTAGGCCACCGTCGAACGGTTGTCGGTCCTCACTGGCACATCCTTCCCCTGTAACAGAGGCAGGAAGTGCTGTAGGACCAGCATGACTGCAGTCAGCTCTAGTAGGTTGATGTGTTGGTTTATCCCTGAAGGCCACACACCACCGACTGTCTGCTCCAGGCGCCCCCAACCCATCAGGGAGGCATCTGTGAACACCGACACGTAGGAAGTCACTCTCCACAGCGGTGTCCCCTTTGGGGGGTCGTGGACGTCGTGGATCCAAACGCAACCTGGCAAACCATCTCTGAAGGCGTCTCATATGGAGCAGCCCCAGTGGAACCACAGGGTGAGCCACCGCCAGGAGACCCAGGAGACGAATGATGGTCAAAGCCATCACCGTTCCGCCCTCTCTCGCCCGCCGAACCACCTCCAACACGGCCGTCTGTCTGGGATCTGACAGACACACTCGTAGTGTGGGGCGGAGTCCAGCTGCTCTCCTAAATACACCGCCTGTTGATGTGGTATGGGTGCGCTCTTTTCCCAATTGATGGCAAAACCCAACCTGGTTAAGTGCTGCACCTAATCCACTGTGTGGAAGATAGCCCAATCTTTAGAACGAGCCATGAGAATCAGGTCGTCTAGATAAAAGAAGACCCGTATTCCCTGGCGGCACAGGGGTGCGAGCGCCGTGTCCACACACTTAGAAAAAGTGCGGGGGGCCAGGCGAGTGGCTAAGCCAATAGAGCCCTGTTAGAGGGCGAAGCCTGTGTGAAATAGAACTCATCAATCCAGATTCCCAAATGTTTATAAACAGGGACATGCTCAATACCATTAGATCATAAATCTGTGGAATCTGCAGCAAATTCAGAACACTCCTGGAAGGTCATTTTTCAAACCAGCAAGCGCCAGTTCAGCCAATTTGTATACCACTTTCTGCCCATCTGGTGTGATGACAAGCCTGGCTGGATGGAGGATTCCAAATTGCAGACCCTAGGCTTTGAGTTTGACAATAATGTGCTTGTCGCTTGCTCTACTGGTGTACATTCCATGTCAGCTCTGTACATTCCATGTCAGCTGTTTTTTGTTTTTTTTTGCCGTGGCCAGGATCCTCTGTCTGTCTCCCCAACGTAATAGCCAAACCAGAATCGTCCCAGGTGGATCGCCAGCAGCAGGCATGAGTTAGAGCGTGTGGTGTGCCCAGTCTATCTCAGGCAGTGGCAGACCACTAGACTCCAGAATTTTAGACAAACAAGCAAATTTGATATAGTAGTAGTTATGTAACTCTTCATTTTTCGCCACCCTTTTGTAGCAGCACTTGAGCAGCCTTCTACATCCTAGGAATTAGCCCTGAAATAACTGCTAATATGTTTTATGTGCTCCAAAATCAAGAGAGCTGAGAGTTTGAGAGCCAGTTCTTAGCTTCTTGAAGGGAGCATGGTGATCAACCACAGAATTAAAAATCTTCTCACAGTAATTCAATGGCAGCTCGAGCGGAGAGTTTGAGAGCCAGGGCCCAAGGTTTGTTTCTTGACTTAGAGTTGATAATTCATAGGTGACTAATTTTCATTCTTAGCTTCTTGGAGGGAGTATGCTGATCAACCACATTGACATCAGGGATTTCAAGAGTTTGAGCTGAAGATCTGATGAAGATCATGCAGATCATGTTCATTGAATTTTCTAAAATTCAGTGAACAGGAAAATTCAATGAACAGGGTGAGACCACCACCTAGTGGGGTTGACATCAATAACAAACGCCCAAATCTGCAAAATTGAGTCATCAATGGGTTGAATTGAAAATCTGAACCATTAGTATGGTATCCATTCATGAGTATTACTTTTACATATAGCAGTTTTACACAGACCAATACTCCAGTGCACTCCAGTGCACCGGTTCTAATGTAATAACATTTAAATAAACCACCTCACGTGCATGGAGAATTACAGAATCTGTTTTCCAATGTACTTTAGTATAAAGCATGGCTCCTGCCAAATTCAGTAGCAATAACTATCACTGCGGCCAAGATGTGCAACCGGGAGCATCATTTAGCGGCCCCCGGGCCCACCAGCAATTTGTCTCTGGCCCCACTTTGTCCTCCCCAACACCAAATGAAAATTAGAATAAAAATGTTCCAATGCATTTCTTCAAAATTATAATTATGTAGACTTATGTAGAAAAGGTAAAATATTGGAAACTGTCATGACCTGTACTGAATTGTGACTATTTTAGTGTTATTTCAGTGCTTCTTTGGCTGTCTTTGGCTGCAAGATGCAGTGTTCCCCTACATAGGCTCATCTGTGGTGCACCACCAAAATAAAAAGCTGGTCAAGGTCATGTTTCATGTGGATGTACCTGAGCCTCAAAAAGTGTGTCTGTAAAGCTGCTATAGCCATCTCTTTCCCATAAAGGACAACAGTAAGTGAGAAAATAGATGAGCAATACAGCTAAATAGAAAATGTGCTCAGTAGAGCACAGACCTCTGCCATATCTGACAACATCCCGCAATGAAGTTATGCACCTTTTGGTGATATGCCGCGCCCACCACCACGCCCCCTTTTTGGCCAATCAACATGAAAAGTTAATCACTTCTTCCTTGGCCCATAACCAACCTTCATACCAAGTTTTGTGCAAATCCGTGGCCAACTTTTTGAGATATCCTGCTAACAGACGGACGGACCAACACACAGATGCGGGTGAAAACATTACATCCTTGGCAGAGGTAATTAGCAGCTTGTGTTGGAGCAAGGGAACCAAGACCTGTTGTATTAGTGGCTTTGTCAACCAGAGGAGAGGTTAAGCATGGAAAGTAAGCATGGGAACTTCATGTAAAAAGTGCTAAAAAAAAAAAACTCCTTTTGTCTGCCAAACATTAGAGGACTATAAATAGGCAAATAATTGTGTGGAATCTCCTAATTGTGTACCAGTTACCACTGCCCACTTGTGAGTCTTCACATCATCTCAGTCCATAAGATCATCTAGATTTTCTCTTATGAGATGAGCTCAGTGACTGTGTCAGCGAAGCTCTGATTGTGTAACTGACCAGCAACGGCCAAGCGCGCACTGACCTAGCTCTCAACTGTAATTTATTGTGAAAGCCATCAAAAGTAGTCTGCTGTTGTAAAATCATGGTTTTAAGTGTATAAGCCTGGAAGATCAGTATTTCCTCTCTAAATTGTTAAAGGGTCCCTCCCTCAGGATGATTTCAGCTGCATTTGTTCTCAAGCCAAAAAAGCAAATGATAAAGCCGTATTATTATTCCAGTATTTTGCATGGTGATATATTACCTCTTCACTAGACGTTTCTGCTGGATCTCTGCTCTAATTAGCTAGTGTACAAATCTCAATTATGACAATGGGACATTACTTTTGTGTTTTTTTGTATTGCTTTTTTTTTTGTTTTTTTTATTGTTGCAAAAACAAAACAGTAGTCACTTTACAGATACAACAATGATTGAAACGGGGATAAAATACACAAGGGCAGACAATGAATAAACAACAACGTACAGCACTTGACATGGTACATATATAAAACAAAACAAAACAAGATAAAACAAACAAGGATGAAATAGTCATAATAATTATAATGATAGTGACATCATGCAGTTACTGCGATTTAAATTAGTGTTTTAGGCAAGATCTGTTATAGAACGCGTGTTTATGTGTTTATGTGATTGTGTGTGTATGGGAGAGAAGAGAAAAAATAAATAAATAATGATAATAATAATACATATATTGAAGAATGAATAATAAATAGGTAATAATAAGGGAAGAATGAAAAATAAATAAATACATAAATAAAATAAATAAATAAATAAATGGTTTGTAATTGATATTTAGAAGTGTCAGCTATTGTAGTATGGGGGGTCCTGGCAGGGCTTGAGGGCTGTCTATTCCACAGTTCAAGTGTGTATTGGTGGGGGGTGGGGGGGGTGGGGGGGGAATGGGATATTACTATTTACATTAATTACAGGACACTGTAAGCTATGCCAGAGACTTGATGTTGCTGCAATTCCTTGGTTGCCAGTAGAAGTTGATAAAAGTCATAGATTGCTTAGTGTGCCTTTAATAGAAATCTAACCAGGTTGTATTTTAGGTCCGAGTACAGCCAACACCAGTTCACCCAGTTGCACCTTCAGCTGTGAACTGTTAGTGAAGATGTGGATGATATTAACAGCCTAATGTTGACATTATGAGCACGACTGGAAATAGTGTCATTATTGACGCTTATTGCACATAAACTAGGCATCTTGTATCGCCTCACTCCCGATCCCGATTAGCTTCCATTTTGTTCCTTCTTGTTCCCCCCATGTTTTGCTGTATTACATTCTACATTTTCCTCTCTCTTTAAACTTCCACATTACCTTGTACGCAAATAGAAGATGATGCTGACCCAGAGAGGAAGGGACAATGCTGGCCCATTAAAGCCGGGCCAAAGCTTCCCCAGCCTCTTGTTCAATTGAACACTTTTGATGTGGATTGATTAGCATCTGAAAAGCGTCTTGCTCTCCGTCTTCAATTTCTGAAAGAGCAATTGTGGGCAGAGGGCGAGAGCGTGATCGTCAGCGGCATCGAGGATATAAGCCCAAGCGTTATTTTGTCCAACCGGAGAGGCAAAATGATATTGGCTTATTTAGATATAGACAAATCATCTGACTACACCTTATTTCTAATGACACATTAATGGTGTCATTAGAATGTCATAATCAATGTCATGTATTGTCAATCCAATTCTCTCTTGACTTATTGTCAGTATTACTGTAAAACTGAACATATTAACTCTCTGGAGTCATACATATTAAGAACATATTAATGGTTTAACAAACCCAAAAAATAATTTTTAGACACACACACGGTAGGGCTGGGCGATATGGACCAAAAATCATATCTCGGTATTTTTAGGCTGAATGGCGATACACGATATATATCTCGGTATTTTATACGAAGTGGGCTAAATGTTCAGTTGTAAGTAGGGCTGGGCGATATGGACCAAATCAAATATCACAATATTTTTGACCGAATACCTCGATATCGATATTGCGACAATATTGCAGGGATGACTGTTGGTGCTTTCACAAAATATTTACACAATGAGATTAGTTAATGCTTAATAACTAAGCATTAACTAACCCTTAACTTAGTGACCCTTTATTACAAGTTAATTTATTAATATAGCCCTTCATCGCAAGCCTGTCTCAAAGGACTTTAAAAACAATTAACAATGCAACAAAATAAAACACTAGGAAGCAAAACAAGCATAAAAGCAAGGGAGAAAAACCTGACACACATTACATTTCCACTATGCTTTCTCTCTTCCTCACCAGACAGTAAAACTGCAAAAGTTAGTATGTCTGACAAGTGAAATAAATATGAAAGCAGGTACATAGATCTTGCCTTGTTGGCAGCTAGGAAGTGCATAGCTTTAAATTGGAAAGTATCCAAACCCCCAGTAATAGTCCGTTGGTGGAATGAACTCTCAAGCTACCTTACATTGGATAACATTTATTATAAGAGTAAAGGCAGATCCTCAGACTTTTTAAAAAATATGGCAATCTCATACAGAATTTGACTTTAAGAACCTTTTACACCAATGTCAGTGGCTATGACAACGGCAGGATCTGAGTGCTGAGTGTCTGTTTTGTTTTTGTGGGGGGTGGATTTGAGATATGGGGAATGAGATATATGTATGTATACTCCTTGTGTTGTTCTCAAAAAGATAATAAAAAAAATAAAATAAAAAAAAGTGTCAAATGCGACACGTTTCTGTTAAGCAATATGAATTATGGTAGTGTAGTGATTGATAGAGTACTTGTTTTAGAACATTTAAAAAAATCTAGTATTGAAGATTATATTCAGATGGCTACATTATTTGTTACAAATCTATTATTTATGGTTTTACAAATATGATATCAACATCGGGACAAATCCCCAGCTTGTATTTGTGATAATGCTAAATATGGAAATCAAAGTTTGATCTAATGGTCAGACTTTTGAGCCCTGGAGGAGATACATGATCCTAGATTTATATAATTGTCATAATCTAATCTAATTATTTTTTTAAATGGACAATTAAATTCATAATAAAGGTAATGGCTTTGACAAGAAACAGTGATGTTGATGATTTGTAAAGTTTGTCACCCAGTTCAAATATCACATTTTAACTCTAACCTGACATGGTGGTCCATTTTTCATCTTAATGATCTATGTGTATTGTGACCTTTTTGTATCACAACACTGTGTGACGATATATTGTTTCATGTCTGTGTGTTTCTGCTCCTTTCTAGCCCAGAGACGGAAGCCGCATCTGGAAGATGCACATGGTGAAAGGCCAGGAGGGCCTGGGCATCCAGATCACCGGGGGCCGCGGCTCCAAGCGCTCCCCCCACGGCATCATCATAGCCCATGTGGAGGAGGGGGGCGCCACCCAGAGGTACAAATAGTCACAATAAAGGGAAAAGAAACGGATAGTGAGTCAAATTAAAAAATCGAGCTATTTCCTAAAAAATAAAATAGAATCACAATCAGAATCAGAATCAGAATCAGCTTTATTGGCCAAGTATGTTCACATACAAGGAATTTGACTCTGGCTTTTCCGTTGCTCACAATGTACTTACACAGAATAAATATACAGCTAAAAACAAGGACAACACAATGGACAGAGGTAAACCTAAACATCTAACTACTATGTACAATATGCATATATATATAAAAAAAAGTATAGAAAGTATATATATACACAGTATATATATACACATATGTAAACAACACTGGGACAGTAGTGCAATGGTGCAGAGTGCAAAGATGAGAGTTTCTGCTTGAATAGATTATACACAGTCACATCTGTGTGAACCTTTTTGTTTCTTTGTTAATTTCTAATAATAGATTACTGATAGACAAACGGTTAAAAACATGATTTAATCAAAGGAAACCATTTTCAGCTGTAACCTAGAAATATTACTTGATTATGAGTCATCATTTCAGGCTACATAGAATTCAAAGTAGTAACAAAAATTACCGTTTATGCTCACAAAACTTGTTTTTACTGAATGTACAAAAGGCTCGTACAGAGTTTGCTAAAAAGGTGTTTCAGTTCTCAGCCTCTATGACATGGAATGAGCTCCAGAAGGACCTGGAATTACAGGAGCTGGTCTCATTGAATGTTTTTAAAAGAATGGTTAAAGGTAGGGAGGATGGTGAAAATTGTAATTGTTTTTCCTCATAGTTTAAATTGCTTTTATATGAAACATTGAATGCTTGTTGATCATGTATAATGCTGTACTGTGATGAGATGTTTGTTGTGGCGTCTGTAACTTTGTGCTGCTCTTAATCTCAATGAGGCTAACCTGGATAAATAAAGGTTAAATAAAAATAATAAAAAAATATATATATTCTTAAAAAAATGCAAAAAAAAAAAAAAAAAAGTATGGAAATAATATCAAAATGAATGCTCATGTACTCCTTTTTTTTTAATGGAACTTATAATAACAAATTAAAAAGCTGTCAAGATTCAACACTAGATGTAAACCAGCTGTTTATGCAGCCAGGCAGCAGCACAGAGGTCAGAAAAATGCTCCCCAAACAAACAAATGGAATCTTTCCTTCGAAGAATTGTTTATAACACATAGCAGCATAACATAACTTCTTTCTTAGTAGATACTTTTCCTTTTGCTGAAAATTGAGTTTTCCCTTATTCTCTCATAGACTTCAATAGAGCCAGAACCACAAACTGGTACCCAATGGAATTTAGAATGCTGCTGCAAGGCATGAATGTGCCAGGGACATCTGATGGTCACATGATTGGTTTTGCTTAAGCTATTTTTTTTTTTTAAATTGCTGTGCAGCCTGTCATGGTACTGCATTGAATATTGATTGATAAGGTATTCCAAATGCGACATGCTTAAACTGAGACTGTGCATATGTTTATGTGTACAAATGTGTGTGTGTGTGTGTGTGTGTGTGTGTGTGTGTGTGTGTGTGTGTTTCAGGGACGGTCGTCTTCGTGCTGGTGATGAGCTGCTGATGATTAATGGTCAGTCTCTGGTGGGTCTCTCTCACCAGGAGGCCGTGGCCATCCTCCGCTCTACTGCTGGCCTCGTCCAGCTGGTGGTCGCCACAAGGGTGAGCATGCACACACACACACACACACACACACACTTAGGCCACAACCTCAGAACGTGGGTGTTGAGATTTAAAAAAAATACATTTCTCCAGCAGTTTAAATTCCTTCCACTTTTCCTGAATATTCTGCCTTCAAAGAAATAATCTATAACATTTTCATATAATTAAATATCAGTTTTGCTACTCTCTGTCACCGATTCATAAAAGGCAATAGCAATTCAACTTATAGCCAGTTCCTGAAGGTCTGGAAAAATATTTCCAGTTTGTTTGGAATAAATGAAAGGAGAAGTGAGCAGAACAAAGAAAAGAGCGCCACCTACAGAAACTCAAACTTGAATAGAAAATCCAAGGAAGAAGAAGTCACAGCACTGGCCACACTGTTTCACTGACAAATGACCTGTGGAAAGTGCAGTGCAGAAACACCGCAGCAATGAGCCCTGAGCACCAAAGATGGAGGCAAAATTTAGAAACAGGATTTTGTGGACTACCATCTTGTAAAAGGCTGAGTTTTAAGAATGACTAGGGAAAATAAATACAGTTTTGATCATTGTCAAAGTAGAGTATGGCCCTATTCGCACGGGACTAGTATTACCTGGGGACCTCATGTGATTTAGAAATTACCCCCCCCCCCCCCCACGTCGTGCGGCGCATTCGCACGGGATAAGCGTATTTTACACGAATTTACTGACATTATCCCCCAGATATATTAACCTTGAATTATGATATGAATCACCTGGCTTGTTTGTGCACTATTTTTGGAGAAATATTGATTGGAAAGTGTCTGGTCGCTAGCTATAGGCCTAACGTTACTATTAATAGGCTACCACATAATAACTGTTGAGCCTGTTGAAAGATAGAAAAATGATGCCGCATGCTGCCATGAATGTCATCCATCTCGTCATCTTCCGAGATTTCGCTCTTCTGATGGATTTGAGCTTGCTCTTTTTGTGAATGGGTCTCCATGCTGTGTAGCGAGATGAGCCTCCTGAATTTGCAACCAAAATGCTGTCATAACTTTCATTTAGAATTGCCAACGCAGCCTCCATAATTCTCGACTGGAAAAGAGGCAGAAAAAAGATGTGGAGAAAACAAAAAAAACCTTGAAAAAAAATAAAAAATACGACCCCAAATCACCGAGATGCCGATTCGCACGGGACTAATATTATCACATGACCTCTGTGTTTGGCGAAATATGGTAGGTCATTTGCGGTGGAATTTTGACTTTACAAATTACGGACATGGCAGATTCGCACGGGATTAAGATCACAGACGACCTCCGCAATTATTACAAATTACTAGAGGTCCCCAGGTAATACTAGTCCTGTGCGAATAGGGCTTATGATGAAGACTGCCTCTTCAAGACTTGAAGAGGCAGGTGATGTGCAACCTTGTAGACTGCCTTCACATCATTTTGTCAAACAGCAGACCCGCCTCACTCAAAACCACTGAATCATTTGAAGCTGTGTATTGAATATGATTCAGATGATAAGGAGACAAGTGTGTAAAACAACATTCCAACCACTTATTGTTTTTCCTGTAGATGGTATCAATCGTTTTACTGGTTATTGCCCTCTTTTGCTCATTTGATACATTTTTCGGTAACACTTTACAATAAGGGTCACTAAGTTAAGGGTTAGTTAATGCTTAATAAGCATTAACTACCCCTTAATTAACAGTTAACTAATATGTCTTGTAATCATTTACTAATGGTGTTCATGTTAACTAAGGTATTAATTTATACAATAGTCATCTTTATAAACTATTAAATAATGTATAAATTAATAACTTAGTTAACATGAACACCATTAGTAATTACACATTAGTTAACTGTTAATTAAGGGTTATTTAATGCTTATTAAGCATTAACTAACCCTTATTAAGCATTAACTAACCCTTAACTTAGTGACCCTTATTGTTAAGTGATACCTATTTTTCTGTGTGACATATGCGCAAATGATTGGAACATTTATTCCTTCACAAATCCATCACAATTTAGAAATAACAATGTTGAACTTCATTCAGTTGTTTCATTACAAGAAAAGAAAGTGCTCTTCCCTCTTCCTCTCTCCATCACCCCCCGTCTCTCTACTCCAAGCAGCCATCTCTGTCCTTCAGTATCGTCTCTTTTTCAAGCATTAGACTCCTTGAAGTGGAATGTCAGCCCTTCATTCAAGTTCCAGAACCGCTATTTATAGGTCCAGGTCCAGGATGGCAGAGGAAATAAATAACAGCTATAATGTATCAGTATTGGCTGGAGAAAACAATCCATTCTTACCTCCTTGTAAAAATGGAACACAAGAAGTCAATTTGCTGCTTTGGGATTTCCAACAGAAAATGGGGCTAGTATTGAGAGAAACAAAAGCATAATATATTGACATGTTACTGACTTCAAAAATATTACTAATGTTCATAATATTATTAACTCAGCAGATTTTTACAATTTCTGCATTGGACATTGCTTTAAGTGCTACTTCCTTAGCTCGACTATAGGTGTTTTGTCTAGAAATAAATGAGTCTCAGCAGAGACCGTATTTGAATTGCATAAATTTGAATTGTCAAGCTTGCATTGAACCAGTGAATAAAAAAAAAATGAATTTGTTGAACAATCAAATTCAGCTATTGAATTTGTAAGACATGATTTGAAATTGAAGTGCAGTGGCTTGCAGTTGAAAGAGATTGTTATTGAATTTTACTTTTAACTAGAATTCTGCATTTTTTCTCATTCTTATTAGTCTTATTCTCCCTACTTGGTGACCGAGTTGCACATTTGAATGGTAGCTGAGTGCGCCTGACAAATGCAAGTTTTGAATTCATAAATGCAATTTCTGAAATTCATTTATTCAACAAATTTGTTTTTTTTATATTCAGTTGTTCAATATGAGAATGACATTTTTTTTTGTAATTCAAGAATTTGCCATGCTTATGCAGTCCAAATGTAATCTCTGCTGGGACTAATTTCTTTCTGTAATGCTGGCCTGTACTGGTTGAATATTGTTGTTGTTTTTTTTTTTGTTTTGTTTTTTCTGCTATCGTTTCCAAATGGAAAGGAAAATCAAACTCTAGCTGAGGCTGTCTTGCATTGCCTTCCCTCCCCCTGTCACATCTGAAAAATTGAAGAGAAGTCTTAATGGCCTTGTTGGAATATGCAGGCGGCTTTCGGAGATGAAGTTAAAATATACTCCGGCTGCATCTCTGGATTCCCTTCCTCTTGCCCAGTCAGACATACACACACACACACACACACACACACACACACACACACATCCTGTCGACTGTACATGGCGCCTCTATTGAAGGTAGATTTAGGAAGGTAGAGTAAGATACGCAAATATGCATCTTTGTCATACATACAATGCCTCTCATGCTCTTCTCCAGCAAACCCACACACACACACACACACACACACACACACACACACACACACACACTGCTTCTGTATTTCACTCATGCTCAGTGTTGTCCTCCCCCTCCCCGTCCCTCCAGGAGGAGTCGGAGGTGGATTTCCAGCGCTTCCCGTCCACCAGCCTGCCGGACCTGGTCAGCACCTGCAGCTCCTCCTCATCCTCGTCCCAGATCGCTGCCTCTCCCCTCCCCCAAGGTGGCAGCAGCCTCTCCCTGCCCACCCACCACCTGGTAAGGACATATACTCTAGTGTGTGTGGGGGTGGGGGTGGGGGGGGGCTTGAATGTATCTGTATAGGATCTATCCGCTGTGAAATCTTGGATCCGCATGCATCTGCGGGTTCGGTCACGCAAGCAGCCGAAGCCAAAGAGACTCCGAATGTCAAAGGCTTGTTCTCATGGATGCTTATGGCAGTGGTTCTCAAAGTGGGGTCTGGGGACCACCAGGGGTCCTTGAGGGGGTTCCAGGGGGTCCCCAGCAAATTGACTGAATTGTTAAACTTCACCATTATTTCATTTACAAGAAGTGAACACCATTAGAGAATGTAGAAGAATGACTGTTTTGATCATAGTTTATCTGTTATCTCTCCACCTACAATACAGATAGTCATGGAATTCTGGACAAAATCGATATGTCTGACAATAAAAATATTCTCAGATTTGGGTTTTAGAGATGGGTTTCCGTGGCTCTAATGTGGACTAAATTAGGGGTCCTTGATATGAAAAAGATTAGGAATCACTGGCTTACGGGACTGTTTGACTGGGCTGGTGGATCTGGAGATAAAACTCCTACTGGCACCAGGATGTTATTATTTATTATTTTAGTATTATTTTAACCGTTATATAGTATATCCAGGAAAAGTCGGTTGTGAGTCTGTGGAAGTTCTTGAATGTTGCTGTAAAAGAGAATGGAACTCTGTCAAATGAGGGTTAAAAACTTCATCTCTCCCTCTCTTTTAGCTCTCTCACTTTCCAACGTCACTGTCTTGCTCGCTCGCATCCCTCTCTCCCTCTCTCTCTCTCTTTTTCACTGTCTCCCCTCTCTGTCCTATCTAATGTAATCTGTTGTGGCAGCGCAGCCTAACCAGGCCGACTGAGCCCAGCAGCTTGTTGCCTAACTTCCCTTGTCGGATGATGAGAAATTATTTATGTGCTCCCGCAACCTGGACTGTTGTCACTTTGGACGTGGTGTTGTTATTGATGATCGGTTCCATAATGTTTATGCATTTGATTGGTTGCTTGGCAGCAGCTTACCGGTTAGTTAATTCATGAAGGTAGTAGATGAAGGATGGGGGGAGCTTAAGTAGTCGGTATCATGTATTTAACGTGTGTATGTGTGTGTGTGTGTGAGAGAGAGAGAGAGGAGGATGGTGGGCTAACCAGTAAAGTGGGTCACCCCCCGCCCACCCCATTACTCTCTTCTTCTTCTTCTTCTTCTTCTTCTGCTTCTTCTCTCTCTCTCTCTCTCTCTGCATGCAGTCTAATTGCATTATCATTCTGCAGCCCCTGATGGATTCAGCCTATGTGTATGTGCCCGCTAAAACCTCACATGTACGGAACCAGTGTTGATGACTTGGCAAATTGAATGGGGAAAATCCTCGTGATTAGAGTTAAAGGAATAGTTCACCCAAAAATGAACAAGTCAGTCTATATCTACTCACCCTCATGCCAGTCGAAACACAGGTGAAGTTTGTTAGTCCGTATAACACACAGGGAGGTTGCCAACACAGCAGCCTTGTAACAACGCATTATGTAATAACTCGACAAAATGTAATACATTTTCACTTCATTATGTAATAACACCCGCATTTTGTTATAATCTGCCGCAATACACAGCCTGAACGCAATATGTAATAAATTGCTCCATATTTTGTAATAAATTATTACATATTGCGGTGTTTATTACAAAATACGGGAGTTGCACTTTTTTTTGGATGAAAATGTAATAATATGGTGCATTATGTAATAACCAACCAAAATGGATGTCTTCAGTCATAAAAATCGTTATAACATTATAACAACAATGTTTATTTTATTCTAGCATGAATCATACTGACTCAAAATTCATTTTAAAAAGATACTATTAGTTCAGTAGATTAGTAGTATCTTTCATTGGTCAAAACTACATTAAGTGTCACTGTGTTCCTTAGCTTAATAGAAACTGTACTTGAGGGTTCATAGAATTTAAGTAATTAAGTGAAAAACAACCACAGCATAAAGCCTAACAACACACTGATTTGCAGTGGATTTCTAATATACAAACAGTTCAGTTTTAACTTGCAAAAACTACTTATCAAGTAGCCACGATAGAAAGAACCATAGATGGTTATTACATAATGCACTGTATTATTACATTTTCATCATAAAAAAAGTGCAACTCCCGAAAAAACAATGGTGGATACCGGTAAACTCCTGGTGCCTGTTATATAATGTAACTGTAGTTTGTAGTAACGTACAAGTGCCACAAGATGGCAGTATGCCACAAGCTGGCTCGGCCGGCGGAAGTCTCTGGAGCGTGCCGTCGTCGATTACCGTAATTATCGGTAATGCATTGCAGTAACAAACAAAAGGCTACCTAACGAACCCCAACAGAAGCAGATCAGAAAACAAGGAGGCTTCGTACTAAAATATGAGCAAATATACTTATCAAACAGAGGGAATTAGAAATAAAGGCCTGTCTCTAATATAAGCCTGCTTCCAATAAAGGCCTGGTACCCTCTGCAGTTGACCGGTATCCACCGTTGTTTTTTCCTTTGTTTTTTTACCCGGCCTGTATTTGGGGCCGGCCTTTATTTGTTCGTGTCGACCACGGCCCCGGCCATTATCGGAGACCCGGCTTTTAATTGACTACCGGCCACTATTAGAGGAAATACGGTACTTGGTCAGGAGCTGAGATTTCAGGATTTCAAAACTCACTTTTCCGACTCATACTCTACTTTTTGCTCCAATACTTTTGTTTTGGAACAAAAACTCCCCAACCATTGGCATTTCTAGACACTCCCAACCTATCGATGTTGTTGTAATTCCGTGGTTGTCGATAGAGGGGTATAAAAGTCATAGTACTTAATGCACCTTTAAAAGAGGATCCCCTTTTACAAAATGACATGTAGTGTGATGTAGTCTGGTCTTCTTTTCAGCCTTCAAACACCAAAAAATTTCATACCGGGCATTCACAGTGCAGGCAGCAGTTGGCTTTCCTTTCATTTTCTGAGAGAGATGAGTTAGCTGATGTTGAACACGGTTGTCATTGTGTTCATACAGTATTTGTTGATGAAGAAGAGTTGGCAGCTGAGCTTCTGGATGACACAGTAACAGCTCTATATTACTGCAGTACTGCACTGCAGGTCAGTGCGGAGAGAAAGATAAACTCAGCGGTAGGGTTGTGCCGATTTATGAAATTTTAGCTCGCGATTATTTACCGCACAAATAATTCTATAGGAGAAAACTCACCTTTGCTTTGTTTGGTGCGTAAAAAAACGTTTAAATGTCTTCAGTGGAGAAAGGGGTTCGCACTCAAAGAAGAAATATGTTTCCAAGATCTTTTATGTTCTCATTACGTTTTTTTTTTTTTGTTTTTTTTTAATGAATGCATAAGGGAAATCACGCACAGACGTTTCGGCTAGTGCCTTCTTCAATGCGCAGACACAAAAATAATTGCAATTCAATCTAAATGTTCTGGTTTTTATTTTGTTTTTTTACTAATATTACAGTAGAAGCCTAATTATTATTGCTCCAGTGACCTCAACAACATATCCCCATAGCCCCATGCCTCTCTCTACCCTCCGTAGAGCGAGACCATCATCAGCATCAGTGGTTGGAAACACTGAAGGACTGTTTGAGAATCATCAACAATGAACATTCCATCAATGTTTTCTCGAGTTAGCACATTTTTGGTTCAATGGACCCTTGTCGTGATTAGGGAACTGACATTTCCACGATTCGTGTTGCCTGTGGATTTCTAGGAGTCATCTCCATTTTGTCTGTTTTGTGTCCACTCCGTTACAAAAGAACAGATTGTTGTTGCTATAACATTGAGATCATAAAATGGTGTATAGAGATAGAATTTTGAGTTTTCATGCTTTCAACCGATGTCTTGCATGACAAATTTTACCCTAAAGAAACTTGGAAGACTTGGAGGGTTGAAGTGTACGGAAGCGTAATGCATAATAAAAAAATATGAGTAAATGTTGGATTACCAGTTTGCAGCTGTCATTTTATTCATGTAAATATCAATCTACACATTTGTGAATATTTTTTCTGTGACTTCACATTCATTTTTGTTCTCACATCGTATTTTACAAGTTCTCACATCAAGTCTACAAGCTCTCGCATTTTGCAACATATTTACCTTCAAAGCTTCTCTTGGGATTTTGAGATATCTCATTAATTCAGAATAATAAAAATAAAAAAATAGAAAAAGGGTATGTACAGAAAAAAAGGTGTGTAGCAGACCGCACCATAGCTAACAAAACCACACTTGCACATGATTAGAATTTCAACAATCTATTCGTAATTTAATGTTCAAAACAAACAGAAAATCGATACCTGAGCCCATTTCAACCTGCTGTCATGAGTGCCTGCTTTGTTTATGAGCTGCTGAATATCTGCCGCATGTTTTTGAAACAATGATGTTTAATGTAGTGTCCGAAACATTGTTTGGTCATTGCCCATATATTTCACTATATCAGCGGTTCTCAACTTTTTTGGCTCATGAGCCCTTAAAATGAAGCCATGTCTCCTTGCGACCCACGTCACAAGTGTGCAGAGTTCAGCCAAAAAACCATTTTCCCTTTTCAGGTTGTTTCATTAGATTTATCATCAAAGGAGGCTGAAAGGCTGAAAACTATTCAGTATTTTACAAGAAAAGAAGCAAAAATTACACATAATAATATATTTTTATAGTAGAAATATGCTTTTTTCCTATTCCAGAAATCATCTTGCGACCCCCCAAAATGATCTCGCGACTCCCTGAGGGGTCCCGACCCCCAGGTTGAGAACCACTGCACTATATGACAAGCACTGCATAGGGAATAGTGAGTGAGTGAACGAGTGAACCATTCCTAACGCAGCTTTAAGACACAGAGAGACTTGAGGCACAGTAATACTCCTCCCCCTAGTGACTAAAAGGTTATCCAGAGTAATTATAGGATACAATGTCTAGATGGTCTTCAATACTGTCATTAATTATACATATATACATATGTATTTGTAACGGAAATGTCTCAATGCGAAAGTTGGGATGTGAAGAGTGTTGATATACAGTATTTCTTAAAATATTGTTTGTAGTCATATAACTGTATAGATAATTTTGGATATACCTGTTAATCTGTAAATGTACAACTGTTGTTTACTGCAATATCTGCATTTAATTTCATGACAGGTATAGATCACATCCCAACGAAATGCATAGGTTGTTTCTGTGTATTAGATGGCATAATATTTGTGATATAATAGTCTATGGACTTTAAGTTTGCGCCAGGTTATTCACGTTTTGTGATTCTTACTGTATTATACTTCATGTGCTTTTACTGTGGACAACTGTTGCATAACATATTACAAAACCGTTAGCAGATGGTTTATAAATATTAGCAATGATCAGTGTAATATGTTGCCTTTTGATGGTCCAAGAACATCCCGTATCTCTCTGCAGATGACTCAACAAAACATGTGGTTACAGTGCAGAATAAAAAAATAATAAATTTTGTAAACAGATCAGCACTTGGAAAGGATATGCATGGCTAGATAAGGGAGCTGTCCAGATGATTTGCATCTGCTTTTACTTTTCTCATGTTCAACCTTTCTCATGTTTCAACATCTCAAAGATGTTGCAGGCAATGCTGCAGAAGTGTCAAGGATTTGAGGCATTGAAACTCATTTAGGCTTTCTGAGTTATGGTTGCTTAATCTGCAGAAGAGCCATTAATTAGCCTTAAATAACAATACTGTATTTAATCAGTTGATGTGCTTCTCTACTTGGATTATGTGCAGAAAATCTGAGGTGCAAGTACGCTGCCAAGGAAATGAGGCCAAAACTTTTTGTTTCCTGCAGACAATTAATGTAAACACAGGCAGTGATCAAAGCTTCCCTCAAGGGTCTCTTTAAGCCTCTTGGTTGTCTGCAAACCCACCCCACCCCCCCATCTGCTGCCTGTTTAACCCTCTGAAAGCCGGTTTACACAGATGGACTAAGGGGTCTGAGAAGATATTTGACAAAAAAAAAAATCACTGGCCAAGAACAAAAATCTGTCAGTGCAGTGCCGTTGTATAACCTTTGTCCTTCAATCTTGCAATCATTCCTGATATTGAATTTTAGTGCTCAAGTAACAGTTTTTATCAGCTGTCAAAGTTTGCAAGCTACGGCTATGCTAGTCAAACAGTTGTTGTTTTTTTGCAGTTAAAACATGCAATAAGTATGATTTTTATTGTCCCGTAGCACAAAATGACCTACGACTCGGTACTGATGTTCTCTCAAAGTCAGTTTACGGCTCATACTGTTTCCGAACAAATACTCACCACACCACACGGCATCTGAAGACAGTACTATGAGCGAGCACACCAGCGTTGCAACACATTTCTAGTTGGAAGTGTGTTGAAAAAAGCCTTGTTCTCAAGCCAAAAAAAGCAAATAAAGCAGTATTGTCATTACAGTATTTTGCATTGTAATATAATGGCTCTTGACTAGACGTTTCTATTGGGTCTCTGCTCTAGTTAAGTGGGTTACTTGTCTCTGTTGTGAAATTTTGAATTGATTATTTGTGTCAGTCACAAGGGGGGGGACTACTTGCAATTCCTTGGTTGATAAAGGTTGATAAAAGTCATTGATCGCTCAATGCCCCTTTAATCTAAACATAAATTACTAGCAAACGTATCTGTTTACCTATGTTGTTTCATTTTGTTTCATTTCTTTATTCACACATATAAAAATTAAAAGAGAAGGATACAATATATAATTTGCAAGTGAATGTGCCTAAAAACCCTCCAGGGGCTTGAAAAGTGGCATTCTCCAGGCAGCATGTTACAAAAAATAATTACAGCAATGTAAAATACACAATTTGAATGTATCTATAAATAAGTTTAGACGTAGTAAAAAACAGAGACATAGTTCAGCATAGTACTTGACAATAATGCATCCCATAACACCCATCTACTACACAAGTATAAAGAATCAGTCATAGTCATAAGACACACACACATATACACACACACACACACACACCAAGAATACTCATTCATAATACATGCAAGTATACACAAACACTACCATTAACAGAGTAAGAGTAGACACTCATGTGATATGGCTTAGAGTTTTCATAAGACAAGAAAGATAAAGAAGAATATACACACAAAACAAGCCATATTCATAATAGGCCTTTGGACTTGTATGACAAGGAAAATATTGGTTGGACTCAGCTTATATAGGCAGCCCATATGGAAAATATTGGTTAGTTAAGATAAATGATTTCAGGGCTCTTTTGAACTGCTGTGAAGACAAATTCAAAAAATGTAATGGCAGAGAATTCCATATTTTGGACCCTCAGTAGAATATACTAAACTGAGATTGGGAGGTACGGGAATGGGGGGGGGGTCTAAGGAGACAAGAGCTACGTGTGGAATAATTATGGAATTGATAATTGTATGCAAATATTTGATGATGGGGTTGTTCAAAACATTTTTCGATTAATGTTGTAAACTCTTCTCATGCGACTGCCTTAATACTAAGGCTGGGTATTGGCAAGGACCTCACGATATGATACGTATCACGATACATGGGTCACGATACGATTGTATCACGATACATTGCGATACGATACATTGCGATACGATACATATTGCGATACATTGCGATACATTGCAATACTCTACATAATTTACTGAAAATTTAAAAATAGAGCTGAAAATACAACTTGCTGTGTAGCACCTGGGTAGTGTAATATGTACATCACTAGGGCTGCAACTAACGATTATTTTCATTGTCGATTAATCTGTCGATTATTTTCTCAATTAATCGATTAGTTGTTTGGTCTATAAAATGTCAGAAAATGGTGAAAAATGTGGATCAGTGTTTCCCAAAGCCCAAGATGACGTCCTCAAATGTCTTGTTTTGTCCACAACCCAAAGATATTCAGTTTACTGTCATAGAGGAGGAAAGAAACCAGAAAATATTCACATTTAAGAAGCTGGAATCAGAGAATTTTGACTTATTTTTCTTAAAAAATTACTCAAACCGATTAATCGATTATCAAAATAGTTGGCGATTAATTTAATAGTTGACAACTAATCGATTAATCGATTAATCGTTGCAGCTCTATACATCACATTATATTGATAACTCAGCGGACAAATTGAGTCATTTAATTCAAAGGGATTTGAGGGAAATTTAAGGACATTTTAAATCCGTTTAAAACATGAATCATTTTTTTTTATGTATTGATACGAGGGGCTGGAAAATCGATAAAGTATCGTGGAAAAAAATATTGCAATACTCAGCTGTATTGATTTTTTTGCACAGCACTACTTAATACCTTGGTGGTTAAGGCCACTTTTCTACCTCAACTTTCTTCCCAGGACTGCCAGCAACTGCCGTCTGCTGGTGATACTGAGTGGAAAAGCTTTGTGATTGATGAGCCCTGTAAAACCCTTTTTGTTTTTGTCCTGGCAGCTGACCGACCTAGAGAAGCTGGAAGAACGAGGTTGGGGAGAGGCACCTAAAGGATCCTGCCGCAGCCCGACGCCCATGAAGCTCTGCAGCCGATCCCAAGGTTGGTCCTTTAAAGAACCTTTCTCAATGGGGTCTTTATAGCAGTGATTCTCAACCTTTTTCATATCAAGGACCCCTAATTTAGTCCACATTAGAGCCACGGACCCCTATTTGATGAGGTTTTGTCTCTTGAACCCAAATCTGAGAATATTTGTATTGTTAGATATGATTTTGTCCAGAATTCCATGACTATCTGTATTGTAGGTAGAGAGATAACAGTGAAACTATGATCAAAATAGTAATTCCTCTACATTCTTTAATTGTGTTAACTTCTTTTAAATGAAATAATGGTGAAATTAACAATTCATTAATTCGCTGGGGACCCCCTGGAACCCCCTGGAACCCCCTCAAGGACCCCTGGTGGTCCCCGGACCCCACGTTGAGAACCACTGCTTTATAGCACCAAAAAGGGTTCTGCTATTGTATGAACAATGAATCCATTAACCATTTAACTTTTCAGAGTGTAATTTGTACACTGAAAAAACGAAAAATATAGTACATGCATCACATCATACATTTTCATGTCACAGTACATTTTAATGTTGATGGACAGAATCAATAAATGAGAGGTGATACAGGATCTCTCAGAATGAAAGGGTAGTAGTGCACACACACACACACACACACACACACACACACACAAGGCACTAGCAGAGAGTAAGGGAATTATTCCCTAATGGTATTTAATATCGTCTTTGTCTATTGTCTTTAATTACTCCCCTTGAAAACAAGAAGTCACAAATGGGTGTGCAAATCAACCTTGATAATCCTCTTTTTTCCCTCTACTGTTTATTTTTATGCAGTCTTATTAGTACTGTTTATCAGAAATTTTTTGAATCCTGATTGTGCAAAGAAATCTATCAAATGCAGTCTTGCTGTCATCTACTGTATGTCTTAACGCTACTCTTGAAGTTGCAGTCAAAAAATAGAAAGAAAAAAAAAAACAGACTTCAGGTTGTCTGTTCTTAATCGTCACGATGGAATGCAGCGAGGCAGACTGTGCCAGACACGAGTGCAAATATTTGTAAATAGCTGCTCTCGTGCGGAGGTGTGAAATATGCCTGTTTTCTGGGCTAGGGGGGGGCAGTCGACTGGAGTCAGTGGGCGAGGATGACGAGCTGATCGTGGAGAACGATGAGACCGGCTGCGACATGGCAGGGAAGCCGGCACCTGGCAGACGGAAACACTCCCTACCGCAACAGCTAGACACTGCCGGAGTGCGACAGGTCAGTGAAAGATTCACGTCAGTCTTTAGTTAAAGGTACACTTTAATATGGAACTATGTCTTTCATGTACTGCCTCTTACATAGTGTGAAGATGTATGTAAAAAACATACATTATACCCTAAATCAGTGATTCTCAACCTTTTTCATATCAAGGACCCCTAATTTAGTGGGCCACGGACCCCCATTTGATGAGATTTTGTCTCTTGAACCCAAATCTGAGAATATTATTATTGTTTGATATGATTTTGTCCAGAAATGTATGACTATCTGCATTGTAGATAGTCATAGAGAGAGATAACAGTCATAGAGAGAGATAACAGTTAAACTATGATCAAAACAGTCATTCTTATACATTCTCTAATTGTGTTAACTTCTTGTAAATGAAATAATGCTGAAATTTATACAATTCATCAGTTTGCTGGGGACCCCCTGGAACCCCCTCAAGGACCACTGGTGGTCCCCGGACCCCATGTTGAGAACCACTGCCCTAAATCATCTATTTATTACAATATAATATGGGATTAAGATGATTCACAGACCAGATTTGTGTTGGACTATAATTACCTCACTCAGCTACTATATAGGATTGGGTTATATAGCTGTACAGCCTTTGAAAACCCTTGGATTATCATCTGTGGGCACTGTCTGTGACCTCAGTCCAAAGGGCTACAGTAAGATTATCTTCATTAATAAATAATGTACAAACTCTCTTCATTGGCCTGGAAGGACATTCCTCTGACTGGATGCCATAAATAGACACACACAAGCCTCATGGTAGTTCCTCAAAAAGATCTCTTAAGGTTTAATTGCTCATATATTTTTTTCTGGCAAATTGAATTATGTGAAGTTATCAGATGTACATTCTACACTCTTGAATGTAAGGTGAAAACCCATGACCCATCCCATTAGATTGTTTGCAATCTAATGGGATGAAATAGCATGAAATATACAGTGTATATTATTGGGAAATTGTAGAAACTGCAACTGGGCTGTGAACTTTGTGTCTGGCCACTACTGCAACATTCACTCTGAGCCATTATGCAAGCCATGACCAGACACTATTTCATCTAAACCTTAGACTGGTTTTAAATATGCTACTGATACCAGTCTGATATGAGTTTCAAATAATTTTAGCCTGAAAAGTTGGCAACCCTTGCATTAAGATTGAGTTAACTTGACTTTAGTTACAAGGTTATCAGCCATATAGCTATACAGCGGTATGTGTACTTGTCAATTCTAAAATCAATTTTTGCATTTTCAAGAAGCGACAAATGTATTTCTTTGGTACAGAAAAATATGTGCATAATACAACCTCCCTTGCCTAACCTGACAAGCACAGATCACAGTACAATGTATTTCCCCTCGAATTAAAATTTCAGCAGATCCCTTTTGAAGAAAATGAAAAGTGTAGTTTCCTGAAATATGACTCTGAAGAGTCTTAGCCTAAGTCTATCTAAATGCAACTCTGGTATGGCCCAGTTGGGAAGTGAAGGCCGATATCATGGCAGGCCTCTGGCCACAAGACTAGCAAGTTATTTATCCTGCTCTAAATGATTTCAGTAATGATAGATGCTGCCAGAACCAGCAGGTTTTTGGTTAGTGCTCAGCCTTTCCGACCTCAAGACCACCCTGTAGCCCATGTCAGCTTAGTCAGCTACTGAAATATTGCATATTGATTGAATATAAAATATGCATATTCAATACCGTGGAAAATATTGTGATATTCGTGAAATATCACAGTAGTTGATGTTATCAAATACTGGCCCAAGCTTAATCTGTAACTAAACCCCACCCAAATCTGGGGTGAAACCTGACACTTAATGGTAAAAAGTAGGGCACTGAACTGGTCATTTGCTATTGGCTGGTCTTTGGTGCCAGGTGATGTCACACTCTATAGAGCAGTGATTCTCAACCTTTTTCATATCAAGGACCCCTAATTTAGTCCACATTAGAGCCACGGACCCCCATTTGATGAGATTTTGTTTCTTGAACACAAATCTGAAAATATTTGTATTGTTAGATATGATTTTATATTGTTGGTAGCGAGATAACAGTGAAACTATGATCAAAATAGTAATTCTTCTACATTCTCTAATTGTGTTAGCTTCTTGTAAATGAAATAATGGTGAATTAACAATTCATTAATTTGCTGGGGACCCCCTGGAACCCCCTCAAGGACCCCTGGTGGTCCCCGGACCCCAAGTTGAGAACCACTGCTATAGAGTACAACAGGTGGTGACATCACCTGGCAAAGACCAGCCAATAGCAGATGGCCAGTTCAGCACCCTACCTTTCACCATTAGATGTCAGACTCTTTAATCATTACTGAATAATTACTATGTAATACATTGGAAATATTTTACTTACTGGTCCTTTCCTTCTCTCATTAAATGGAACTTCCATATTATACAATGTAATTACAAATAGTTACTTGTTATTACCAAACATTTTGTTTCATATATACTAAATATCCATATTGTTCTTCAGAGGAGGCAAAGAATAGTCAATTCTCAAAAGTATACTTTGCGCAATAAGTGGCAGACATTATTTTTCCACAGACGAACCACTCCTTTCTGGAGTATGAATCCAACCCAAGTCATCAGATACTCCCGACACAGATTTCTGTCATTTTCAGCCCACACAGACACACATCAATGCCAAAGCCTGACCACTCATCCTGCCCCCTGACTGCCATGACAACAGTGGCAAGGCTGGCTGTGCTAATTGCTGTATTAATCAGAGGCTAATCGAGAAATGGAGACAAAATGAAAGGATGAGAGCCACAGTGACTGTCTGTATGCATGGTATCCCGACACTGAATGAGGGAAGCTAGGTAGCAATATTCCACTGGATCCATCAGCAGCTGGAACAAACTACAGCGCCAAATCTACCAGGGATTGGCACTACAAGTCAGCAAAACAAAAAGTCTTCCATTAGAATAAGTGGGAATTCTATGTTTGAAAAATCACATTGCTGCATGCTCCACCCTTTTTTCTCATTTGTTCTTTTTTTTCCATCTCTCTTTTAGGAATATCAAATAATTAAGAAATCAGCTCGTTCCCTGAGCACCGTTCAAGTGGAGTCGCCATGGCGACTGGCCCAGCCATCCATTATCTCCAATATAGTGTTGATGAAAGGCCAGGGCAAGGTGAGTGGACACTTCTGACAAGTAGGCATGCATAAGGTTCAGTTGTCCTTCAGGAGAATGTATGCCATTTGTGTTGAGCTCATAGTATCATAGACATGTATACAGTATGTGCTGGTTCAGCTACTCACTCTGGTAATAAATGAAAAGCCCCTTCCTGACACATTCACAAACTATATTTGGTTTTGTAATAATAATGATACATTTTATTTGTACTTTTCATTACAAGTAAATCTCAAAGTGCTATTGATTATTTACTCTGTATTAAATAATAAGTGCATAAAAACAGATAAAACAAACCAACAGCAAACATCATTAAAAGCAACACAAAGGAAAGGCCTTATTAAAAAAAGAAAGTTTATGAACAACGCAGAAAAACAAAGGAATACAAAGCAACACAGAGTTAAGGAAAGGATCTGTTAAAAAGGAAGGTTTTGAGGCCCCTTTTGAAAGCATGTGGCGCCCTCAGGTGGTCAGGGAGAGTATCCCACAGACGAGGTGCAGCCGGACAGAAGGCCCTATCCCCCACGGTGCAGAGCTTGGTCCTGGGGGGGACGGAGAAGGCGGTTGTTGCTGGTTCGCAGGTTACAGATGGAGGCTTGGGGTGTGGGTATTTTGTATTCGACCCTGAAGGAGACAGGGAGCCAGTGTAGTGAGTGTTGATATGTTCACGTTTTCGCACTCTCATCAGGCAGTGCTGTTCTGGATGTACTGGAGCTGCTGCCGGCTCCTGCTAGGAGACCCGATGAGTATGATGATGATGATGATGATAATACTTTATTGTCAGATCCAGTCTGAAATTTTTCTTGCATCACAGCAGCTCCACATCACAGAAAAGACAAAAATTAAGACAGGACACAAAGATACGTACATTCAACATATCATTACAATCACAAAAGACAAAATTCAAGGCCCTTCAATGTACATTTGATCTGGGATTAAGCTCCATATTTAATTTTAGGATTGGCTGGTGTACGAAAGAGTGCTTCAGTCTAACCCTATTAAATCATGGAACCCTATATCTCCGATTTGATGGTAACAATTTGTATTCACTGTTCAGGACGTGGTTGGGGTCAGAGACGATGTTGTTGGCCAGCCTTAATATGGTATTATGGTAGGCTGATTCATAGAGTTTCTCAAGTGATTGGCCTACAATCTTTGAGCAGATTTTTATATGGTGGAGCAGTTTTGACTTTAAAGTAGTGGACAAACACTTGTACCATGTATTATTACAATACTGTAGAACACTCATAATCACAGAAGTAAAAAAAACAAAAGAATAATTTGCATTTGCAGTAGTGCATTGCAATAGTCCAGGCTTGAGGAGACAAAGGCGTGGAAGAGTTTCTCCGTGTGTGACAGGTTAAGCGTGGGACAGAGTTTGGAGATGTTCCTGAGGTGGGACAGAGTTTGGAGATGTTCCTGAGGTGGGACAGAGTTTGGAGATGTTCCTGAGGATGTTCCTGAGGGGGGACAGAGTTTGGAGATGTTCCTGAGGTGGGACAGAGTTTGGAGATGTTCCTGAGGTGGGACAGAGTTTAGAGATGTTCCTGAGGATGTTCCTGAGGTGGGAAAGATTTTGGAGATGTTCCTGAGGTGGGGCAGAGTTTGGAGATGTTCCTGAGGTGGTAGAGGATCTGCGCAGATGTTTGATGTGGGCATCAAAGGTCAAGTGAGGGTCGAACCTACAGATGTAGTACAATTCGTGTGTTACATGTCTTCCATTTTTGCTGGAAGGTCTTATGCTGTAAACATGCTGATTTTACTTCATCAGAGTTCCACATTGTTGGGCAGGTGGGTTGAAGTGATTGCAATTTTCCTGTGTTTATCTCAAAAATAGTTTACTTTCCAGTTAAATAATGAGTTGTGTTAAGCACTGAACATTGGTATATGAATATTAGCAGTGGTGGAAGAAGTAATCTGATCCTTTACTTAAATTAAAGTACAGCAATACAGCAATGTAAAAATACTCCATTACAAGTCCTGCATGAAAAAAGCCTATTTAAGTAAAACTACATAAGTATTAACAGCAAAATGTAGTTAAAGTATTAAAGTAAAAGTAGTGGTTTGGTCCCTCTGACTGATATTTTATTATATATGACATCATTAGATTATTAATACTGAAGCATCAGTGTGTAAGCAGCATGTTACTGTTGTAGCTGCTGGAGGTGGAGCTAGTTTGAACTACTTTATATACAGTTAGCTAGTTTAGTCCAGTGGTTCCCAACCTAGGGGTTGGGCCCCTCCAAAGGGTCTCCAGATAAATCTGAGGGGTCGTGAGATGATTAATGGGAGAGGAAAGAAGAAAAAACAAAGTTCTGATACACAAATCTGTTTTCAGTTTTTGGACTTTTTCTCTAATCTTTGATTTTTGCTGAAATATTGGATCATTAGAACATTTATTGAAATGAAACCATGTGAGGTTAAGAAGGAAAAATCACTATTTGGTGGAGCTGTTAACAACTCATAGACATCTGAAATGTGACCCAACTACACACTGCTTTTTGTAAGACGTCAAAAGCCAAAAAGGTTGGAAACCACTGGTTTCATCTTTAACAATGTGTTGTATCTTAAAAGCTTGGTATATTATCCATTGTGTCAAATCTCCATCTGAAAAGTAACTAAAGCTGTCAAATAAATGTAGTGGAGTAGAAAGTACAATATTTCCCTCTGAAATGTAGTGGAGTGGAAGTATAAAGTAGCATCAAATGGAAATACTCAAGTAAAGTACAAGTATCTCAAAATTGTACTTAAGTACAGTGCTTGAGTAAATGTACTTAGTTACTTTCCACCACTGAATATTAGCCAGATGAATACAAGTTAGGTAGATGAATACAAATAGTAAAATATAGCTGTATGGCAGCGATGCGCCAGGGTTAACTACATGACGACGTGACCTGGTTGCTATTGGGAAATGTTTGGAGCATATGGAGTTATAGTTATGCAGTAGCCTGGTTCCAGACTCCTGAATCGTGTCCCACCCACTCTTCAGATTTGGTCGAGCAATTCAGAGAGTCTGGTGTTGCTCTAGTCAACGGCTTGTTCTAGCTCAGAGAAATAATCAATCAATTTAAAGTTCAAACCATTTGTGCAACGGTTTTTCATGTGTTTTTCGGCAGAATAATATTTGTTGAAATCACCCACTTAACCAACATCTTTGCAAAGACAATATTTTTGTCAAAAACGACCAACAATCTTGGTGAAGTTGGTACATACGCCCAGCAAAGGCTTCTATACTGAAGTCCCGGGCATTTTCTTCTTTGTTTGACAGTCTCTTAAGTAAGCAGTTAGTATTATAAGTCACCTGGAGCAGAGCTATTTGATTTTCCACTTTTTCATGGAATATACAGTATGTTGAATATAGGTTGAATGTCCTGAAAGGGATACTTTTTGATATACAAGGTTTTCATTTGACTTTTTCAATGTGTATCAAACTTCCCTCAAAAGAATGCAATCTTTCTAGCATGCTGGTACTGAAACTTAACCCTTTCCTCTACTGTTTTCTGGTTTCATTGAGATCTAACTGTTTTGTAGGGCCTGGGCTTCAGTATCGTTGGTGGGCAGGACTCGGCACGTGGTCGAATGGGGATTTTCGTCAAGACCATATTTGCTAATGGAGCTGCGGCAGCTGACGGACGGCTGAAAGAGGGTAACTGCTAGTTTTCACTCTAATATCTCTAAAGGGCATTGAGGGGGCAGGTAGCGAAGCAGACTGTCCATTTCCACCTGGCCTACTCACTATGACTCTCTCTTCTCTATCTCTCTCAATCTAATTCTTCTCTTACAGGAGATGAGATTCTGGAAGTGAATGGAGAGTCTCTCCAAGGACTTACACATCAACAGGCCATCCAGACCTTCAAGGTAAACTCCTCTTTACCCCGCCACCATCACTACCACCATGAGGCCAGACTTAAAGCCATCAGTCAAAGCAATTATCATTTCATCTAATAAGATGTTCTCTGTATGAGGCTCTATTGATCATCATACTGTATATACTTATAAGTATTGACACTAAGTCTTGCTGTATTCATGTATGCGTCAGCGGGGTGGGGATGGTGGAATATTCGCAGGCTGGATGTGGGCCGGTCTGGTTCAAAAAGTCCAGGACCACTTTCTTGTCCCAGTCTGTCCCTGCCTGGGCCGGATTCTAACCCAGGCCATTGTGGTTATATATGCCCCCCGACTCCCTAACATTTAACTTTCTGTGTCTTCCCTCAGCAACTAAAAAAGGGCGTGGTGACCCTGACGGTCCGGACCCGCCTCCGCAGCCCGAGCCTGACCCCCTGTCCGACCCCCACCCTTCTCAGCCGCTCCAGCTCGCCCAACTCCAACACCAGCGGGGGAACACCGGTCCCGTCGGGATTTGAAGAGGTCGACGGCCGCAGGGGCCCGGGCCCCGGCCCCAAAGATTGCATCATCATGGAGGTCACCCTTAATAAAGGTTAGTTGACTTGATGGAGAATCCCAAGTTATCCAAGTTGGGGTTGTGAGTACAGAGTGAACCCAGGTCAGAGGTGAAAGACGCTCTTCTCTGGTGCAGCTCCACTTCCTGATTTAGGCTTATCTATCTATCTATCTATCTATCTATCTATCTATCTATCTATGACACTATCTGTGTAGCAGCAGCTGATCCTGTAGCGCTTGGTTTACCATGTTATCCAAAGTTCATCAAGTTTTTGTTGGTTTTAGTTTAGTGTACTTTTAGGCTGGCTTTACACTAGTTGCAGGTTGCAAATTGCATGAAACATAGTTTCCATTTACATTTAGTTACACCAAGGAATTCAAAAATAATCAGTCTCATGCAACACGATTTAATAGTTTATTTCACTAAAATTAGCTAGCTAGATTGGTAATTTTTCATCTGTCGTATTGTTTTCTCTTATTTCGTATCGTTTTCTCGCTGGAAAATATCAATTTGGATGTGTTGTATCGCTTTTTCTTCTGGCGCTATAATTTTTAGTTTATTTTAGTTAGTTTTGTAAACACACAATACAGCTTCAGTTAGTTATTGTTTTTTTGTTAAGTCTCGTTTTTATTTTTATTTCAGTTAACGAAAATGTTTTTTCACACCTAGTTTTCGTTATTTCGTTAGTTAACGATAATAACCTTGGTCCTTGCCTGACTATCTGTAAAGCATCTGCAAAGTTAGATTCTGATTGGATGACACACAGACAGACAGGCGAACATGCTACCCCTGCTTGCGCTATGTGTATGCGTGGGTGTAATAATATTCCATAATGAATTACATTATGAGCAATCATTTTGCTCATGTTTGTTTTTCCACTGGTGGAAATTTTGGAGTGGAATGCTTCGTTTCATGTCTGTTCATGTTGATGTTGCAGAGCCTGGTGTCGGGCTGGGCATCGGCGCCTGCTGCCTGACCCTGGAGAACTCGGCTCCTGGCATCTACATCCACAGCCTGGCACCGGGATCTGTGGCCAAGATGGACGGCAGGCTCAGGTAAGAGGTTCAGGACACTTTCTTATTGGAAAGCAATGGAATCTGATCTGAAAACAGAGCGACGGATGAATCGACAAGATGCACAGTCTCAAAACACTCTCTCAGGCTCACAATTTAGTCTTTCCACTTTGCTTCTTTAAAGGATGATTTGTCTTCCCCACATAATGTGATCCACATCCATGACATTTGAGGACATAGATAGCATGCCTGTTACAGTTTATGAATGTCCTAATATTCCTTGCCTGCATGTGGGTGGGTGTAAAATGTCTTCTGTGGGGTGTTATTGCACTGGGCGCATCTTCCACATCAGCACTAGATCCCTGTGGAACAGAAGCACTACGTGCTTGGGCCCCTAATAATAATAATAAATATATATTTTGGAATGTCAGCATGGTGGAAGAGGCAGAAATACAGTGACCTAGCTTTGCTCATAATAGTGCTACTTCATAGAAAAAATAAGAAACAGACTACAGTATAAATTAAATAAGAAACTGACCTGGAAAACCTACAGTTACACCAGGCTTTCTCAGTTTTATATTTGTTTTGGTTGTACCGTTGTGTCTGTGATTGGCACTATTTTTTCCAAAACACAAGTAGGAATGCCTCTGATTGGCCAACACATGGTGACGAATCCGTCTGTCCAGAACAAGTTAAACTGGGTTGGCATTTATCAGTGTGTGGGACTGAATGTGACATTTAGCCCACAGACGAGAGGCCAAGTCTTAGTCAAAGACGCCTTCTAGAGGCCATCTCACAAAGCAACATTTAACCCTTTGTTTGTCCATGACTTTACCTGACTTTACCCTTAAATTTCCCCTTAAGCAGCTTCAAAGTTAGAAAAAAGAAAATTCCTAACTGTACAACAATGTCACATCCATATTCTGTACCTGCTCGTTCCAACGCTTTCTTGAAGCTCTAGCTGCTTATATTGAATAAAATATTCAAATACAAGATGCCATGTTTTTATGGCTGAACCATTACATCAAATTGAAAAAATCTAGATGTTTGTGCATCATTATATACACATTTCCCTGTGATTCAGCATGACATATTTGGTGTCTTTGGAAAACTTGTCATCAGTTATTTAATCTTAATGTGTGTGTGTGTGTGTGTGTGTGTGTGTGTGTGTGTGTGTGTGTGTGTGTGTGTGTGTGTATTTATAATTGGACATGTAGTCTTTGAAAGTGCTGTGCTGACAGGTTTGCTTCTGTGTCTAGTCGTGGAGATCAGGTACTGGAGGTGGACTCGGTCAGTCTTCGTCATGCCGCTCTGAGCGAAGCCTATGCCATCCTCAGTGAATGTGGCCCTGGACCAGTCAGCCTCATTATAAGCCGACACCCCAACCCCAAGGTAAGATGTGCTCTATCTCTATCTCTCTCTCTCTCTCTCTCTCTCTCTATGCCAGTCTCTCACTCTCTCTCTTCTCATAGATTTACTCATTCTCCTTTCATGTATTCCAATTTATTAGATACGCATAGCTAGTAGGTCTGGATTCAGCGGCAAATGCTCCACAAGGATCTTGGTGCATGCTGATGAGATCCACCTGATCCCAAAGAGATTTGGACTGATTAAAAGTGACTCTTATGTTCTTGAACTATATTTATCCTGCTGGAAGTTTCCATTTGAGAAATGGGTAGACTGGACCTGGTCAGCAATGGAGGGAATGTCCTTCGACATGGGTAATATTAATGTAAGGAATATGGGTCTTAACACAGAGTGGCACTGATTATGAAGGATTATAAATTTTCATAAGGTGGCACAAGTGATAAGATAAATATTCCTACAATATCTAAAAATCATATCAGTCTAATTTATTCTACTGCAATAATTACATTCTTACTAGTGCAATAATTACATTCTTACTAGTGCAATAATTACATTTATTCTAGTGCAATAATTACTTCTTACTAGTGCAACAAGTACACTTATTATAGTGCAAAATTACATTGTATTTATTTATTTATTTTTTATTATTATTTTAGAACCTGTGTTGTTGGCTGTGGATGTTTGTTTGTTTCTGTTTTGTTCCCTGTGTCTTTTAATTGCACTGATCAGGAGTAGCGCTCCTAATTTCGTTGTATTCTGTACAATGATAATGAAGGCGTTCTATTCTATAAAGTTAATAATTATCAATTTGGAATCTCAACTAATAATTTAATTATTACTACTGAAATTGCAATATTAATAGTTAATCTCAATTAAACTACAACATTACACCTTTAGTTAACACTAAATAATATTCATCATTTAACTAAGGGTTGAAGGATAAGGTTAGGTCTT
The DNA here is from genome assembly GCF_046629955.1 of Centroberyx affinis. Taxonomy (NCBI): domain Eukaryota; kingdom Metazoa; phylum Chordata; class Actinopteri; order Beryciformes; family Berycidae; genus Centroberyx; species Centroberyx affinis. The sequence goes on along the minus strand of NW_027281201.1, from coordinate 6,825 downwards.
TAACAGCAGAGGTTGGGTCATTCATGCATTATGAAATACAGACACGATGTAAGCTGAATTACACCTCACCTTTAAGACCTGCCCCTTTAAGGCTGTCTGGAAGAGCACATCAACACGCATGGAGCAGAGATGGGGAGAGAGGAATTACACATCTTAAGAGTGAACTAACGCATCTGCAAGTGTGGATTTGCTAGACTCAGAGGACAGACAGGGATTCAAACCAACATCCTGCAATACTGAACAGACTCGGAGGACAGATAGGGATTCAGACCAACTCCCACTTGCAAAGTCCATCAGCAGAGCAGATCAGAGCCGCTGGAACAAGAAACAGAAAAACTGACCTCACTAATGTGGAATTAGTAATAAAAATGAGACTAGCGACGAGACTATTCCCAGAGCAAACACACAAGCTCTCTCTCTCTCTCTCTCTCTCTCTCAATTCAACTCAATTCAATTCAATGAGCTTTATTAGCATGACATATGTGTGTGTTGCTAAAGCATTTAAATTGCAAAAAAAAAAAACGAACAAAAACAACAGGAACAATAATGATAATTGATATTAATAATGACAGTAGGAAGGATAATGAATAAACAGTATAACGATTATAATAACAACAATAACCACAACAACAGTAAATAATTGTAATGTAATGGTAGTAATGGGATCATAACAATAAAATAGATAATGTTAAAACAGGAAAAGGGATGAAACTATAAACTCAATAAAATAAAAAACGACTGAATTGTGAGTTTTTTTTTCTCAGAATTCTGACTTCCCGTTTTTTATTTTATTAAGTGGTGGGAATGGGCTTCCATACTCTCTCTCTCTCTCTCTCTCTCTCTCTCTCTGTGTGTCACCATTCAATTCAATTCATTGTGCTCTATTGGCATGACAGTTTACAAACAAACAATATTGCCAAAGCATGTAACAAGAAATGAATCATCAATTAACCAACATTTCAGAAAATGAATCACATCCCCTCCCATGTATCGTGTGTGTGTGTGTGTGTGTGTGTGTGTGTGTGTGTGTGTGTGTGTGTGTGCGTGTGTGTTGCTGTGTCCCCACTGTCCACTGGCTATCAGTGTTTCTGTGTTTCTTATGTTAAACTTGTGTCTGTTAGGACAGTGATTCTCAACCTTTTTCATATCAACGACCGTAATTTAGTTCACCTTAGAGCCACGGACCCCCCATTTGATGAGATTTTGTCTCTTGGACCCAAATCTGAGAATATTTTTATTGTCAGATATGATTTTGTCCAGAATTCCAAGACTATCTGTATTGTAGGTAGAGAGATAACAGAGAAACTATGATCAAAATAGTCATTCTTTTACATTCTCTAATTGTGTTAACATCTTGTAATGAAATGATGCTTAAGTTTAACAATTCATCAGTTTGCTGGGGGACCCCCTGGACCCCCTCAAGGGCCCCTGGTGGTCCCCGGACCCCACATTGAGAACCACTGTGTTAGGAAACATAAACCTATCTCTATCTCTCTGTCTCTGTCTGTGGAATCAGCCGTTCGATCCACCAAATTTGATGAAGGAGTTTATTTCCAAAATGCTACAAGCTATATCCACCGTCATCATTGCAATAATTTTTGTTAGTGTATGTGTCAGTTTGGATAAAACACCTGCATTGTCTTTTCCCAGGTATCAGAGCAGGAGATGGACCATGTTATAGCTCGATCCACACACAGGGACAACATGAGCAAGGACGGACACACATCTCACACTTTAGGTCTTTACTTCCCCTTTTATTTACTCTTTTGGCTGCTGAAATGCATGCTTCTCACAGATGTACGTGCTACTATACAGTTCAACGTACTTTTAATGGAATGCTAGAGGTCAGTTTAGGGTTGTCGTTTTGTTTTGGGTATCAAACCTCATCAGGATTTGTTTTACATGGCCTGAATCTGCAGGTCTCCCCTCCAAGAGTCCCTCCCCAACAGTGAAGACAAAGCAGGGAGAGGGTTCCCCTGGTCTCAGCTGGACCATGAAAAGGTTCCTCGAGCCTGCCAGTAGGGTAAGTATTTATATATACCGTATTTCCTCTAATATTGGCACTGATTGGCACCTTTATTTACCTCAACTGCAGAGGGTACCAGGCCTTTATTGGAAGCAGGCTTATATTAGAGACAGGCCTTTATTTCTAATTCCCTCTGATAAGTATATTTGCTCATATTTTAGTACGAAGCCTCCTTGTTTTCTGATCTGCTTCTTTTGGGGTTTGTTAGGTAGCCGTTTTTTTGTTACTGCAACGCATTACAGATAATTACGGTAATCGACGACAGCATGCTCCAGAGACTTCTGCCAGCCGAGCCATCTTGTGGCATCTGCCATCTTGTGGCACTTGTAGGTTACTACAAACTACAGTTACATTATATAACAGGCACCAGGAGTTTACCGGTATCTTTTCCTTTGTTTTTTTCCCCGGCCTGTATTTGGGGCCGGCCTTTATTTGTTTGTGTCGTTATCGGAGACCCGCCTTTTAATTGACTACCGGCCACTATTAGAGGAAATACGGTAGTCCATACAGTCCCTGTTGTTATGTTTGGTCATCTTGCTTAACTAAATACATTTACTCAAGTACAGTACTTAAGTACAATTTTGAGGTACTTATACTTTACTTGAGTATTTCCATTTTATGCTACTTTGTACTTATACTCCACTACATTTCAGAGGGAAATATTGTTCTTTTACTCCATTACATTTATTTCACAGCTATAATTACTAGTTACTTTTCAGATCAATATTTTATATTTAAAACATTTGATCATCTTTATAAAATAACTATAAAATAGCATTGTTATAGATTAAGACTATCCAAAAGTATAGCTAAATTGTTAAGATTAGCTTCACGTTGACAACTTTAAAATGCTGCTTACATATACATGTATGTCAATAAATCAGTATTAATATTCCAATAATTTATGAAAAATCTAACTCTCTAAATGGGGACAGTTTGCATAATGAGTACGTTTACTTACATTTTGCTGCCAATACTTATGTACTTTTACTTAAGTAAGATTTTGAATGCAGGACTTTTACTTGTAATGGAGTATCTTTACATTGTTGTATTGCTACTTTTACTTAATTAAAAGATCTCAGTACTTCTTCCACCACTGTAAATAAGAAAAGAGTCAATGGGGGACTGCATACTCAATCCATGATTCAAACGCTCAGACTAATCCAGCTACTGCTGCTACTACTACAACTACCATTGGTCAAATGGCAGAAATTGAATCTATGGAAACCGTCATAAGGTACTGTCCGTTCACTGCCAAAAAATACATTGGGACTAAAGTCAAGCCAAAACAAACAGATTATTAAAAATGAATTGCCTAAATCAAAAATTCATAGGTGCAACTCATGTTGAGTCCATATCAATCACCTTCCTCTGTTCTTCATCTTCTCCTTTTCATTTGTTCTTTCTTCTGTGATTTTCACCATCTTTGCAGCAGGGGTCCCTGAGCTCAGAGACAGAGCTATCTCAGTACTTTTCGCAGGAAGTCGCCAGCCATTCATCCCTGTCTGAATCCATGCTGATGGGCTCTAGCAGTGAGGACATGCTCCACCATAGGAGCTGCAGTGCCTCAGTGGACAACCCCTCCCCACAGCCACATGGTACACTCCACCAATTCAAACACTAAATATCATGTTAAAGCTATAGTCTGGCTTGATTCAATCCTTTATGAAAGCATGTGATCTTTTTGACGCAAATCTCAAATGGATGAATTACTGTATTACTTGTTTAAAGAAACCACATCACCTGAAAAAAACATCACGTTCATATCAGTGTGTTTATTCAACACTGATTTCATATTAGTCACACTGTTGGGATACCTGACACGGGATAAGAATACATTTATATGTTTATATCAATTTCTTTCCAAAAATGTCCTGAAAAAAGATACCCATACTCTTAAACCTGTCTTGAAAAGATTGTACACATAATATGTTGAAGGAAATTGTTGGAGGTTGATTGTGATGGAAATTTAAAGTAAAATATTTTTAAGAAAAAAACATCACCAGCATCTTATTCTCAGTATTCACCTTCTCTTTGATAGGAGTGGAGGGTGGCCATATGTGCCATGCAACACAAGGCAAGACCCCTGTCCCTCTGAACCACCATGTGGAGGCAGTGTGCCAGCCCGGTGTTGGCACTAGCCCCACCTCAGTCCGGAGCCCACTTCTCCGCCAGCGACGGGTGATGTGCTACGAGGACGAGCCCAGCGATGACGACGAGGACCCCGACAATGCTGGAAACACCCTGCCCTTCTGCAGGCCAATGAATTCCAGGGTCGTTCCCTCTGGCGATGCCCAGGTGTCCCAGTTACCGGAAAATGATTCTGGGATTGTAATTGCTACGTCATCGTTGGAGGTAGACGAAGATAGCCAAGACGGCGGGGATTTGCAGAGGGAAGGAAGTAGTGACATGCCCACACCGCTCTATGGTAGCTCCCTGGAGTCTGAGGATGGTATCGCCATAAACTCAGGTTCTGAGTCACCCTTCATGCCCATTCGCTGCCCCTTTGACCACAAGGCAGGGGTGGCAGCCAGCATGAGCTCTGGGTCTAGTAATTTGGCCGTCAAAAAGGATACCCGTACGAATCGAGATGGTGGACAAACAGAGTCCAAGCGCTCCCCCAAGCTGGAACACAAAGCAGTAACGCGGGTCAAAAGCATGATGAGCATCGAAGCACCCAACCTGCCCCAGCCGCTAAAGCCCAAAGGTGATGAGCCTTCTCCAGCTTTGGCCTCGTTCCAACCCCCATCCCAAGCCCCGCAGTGTGGGGGAACAATCCCCAGGACTCCAGGTTGGGTGATACCCCACCAGCACTGCAGGAAGGGGGAGGTCAACGAGTTGGCAGGAGTTTGTACCATTGACACGGTGATCCTGAGGAGAAGTGAGGAGGAGTCATTTGGCCTTGATCTGGAGATCAAGTCATCCCCTCTGAAGGTCATCATCACTGGATTAAGGCCTGGAGGGGCTGCAGAAAGGGTATGTCTAGTCTGCTACATCTTCAAGTCATTCCAATGTCAGCTAACAGATGCTATAGATACTCTTAATCAGTGGTGGAAGAAGTACTGAGATCCTTTACTTAAGTAAAAGTAGCAATACAACAATGTAAAGATACTCCATTACATTCAAAATCTTACTTAAGTAAAAGTACATAAGTATTGGCAGCAAAATGTACTTAGAGTATCAAAGTAAACATACTCATTATGCAAACTGTCCCCATTTAGAGAGTTATATTTTTCATAAATTATTGGAATATTAATACTGATTTATTGACATACATGTACATGTAAGCAGCATTTTAAAGTTGTCAACGTGAAGCTAATCTTAACAATTTAGCTATACTTTTGGGTAGTCTAATCTATAACAATGCGATTTTATAGTTATTTTATAAAGATGATCAAATGTTTTAAATTTAAAATATTGATCTGAAAAGTAACTAGTAACTATAGCTGTGAAATAAATGTAATGGAGTAAAAAGTACAATATTTCCCTCTAAAATGTAGTGGAGTATTTTTTTGTAAGTACAAAGTAGCATAAAATGGAAATACTCAAGTGAAGTACAAGTACCTCAAAATTGTACTTAAGTACAGTACTTGAGTAAATGTACTTAGTTAATTTCCACCACTGCTCTTAATAGATCTTATGTCCTACTTCATGTAATCATGACAGCTATAGTTATTTGAAGAAATGACGAGGTAAGACAAGGTAACTTGATCACTGGTGCTATTGTTGCTCAACGAAAAGTTGTGTTTTGTCCGTTTTTTATGCCCTCATCCTTCCAGGAATCCATGGGCAAACTGGGTGTTGGAGATGAGATTGTGGCAATTGGAGATAAACTGGTGAGCTCCTCTAGCTACCAGGAGATCTGTGAATTAATGCACAACCTTCCTGTAACGCTCTCCTTGGAGGTCAAGAGACCGGTTTCAGGTGAGACCTTTACTTCACATCACTTCATCCTGGCATTGGAGGTCATTCGATGCTACTGTCATGCTAAAAACATTGAAACTCTACATTTTTTTTTTTTTTATGTGTAACTGTCAACTGAAGGTGTGTACGTGGTAATTTTTGTGTTAGGTTTTGCAAACCTAGGGGCTATATATATATACACATAGTATGTAGTACGCATAGTATGTAGTATAATGTTATGTCATTCAAAAAACAGAGTAATAAAGTTTGTATAAAGTGAACTTGAGCAAGGCACTGAACCCAACTGTTCCAGTGGAGCTGCTCAGTGGCCAACAGTAGAAGACTGTGGTTGTACTGTGGTTGTGCCAGTGTGAATATGTGGAACTGAATGAATGTTAAGTAGGGTGGGGCTTAGTCGACTTTCCTTGGATAAATAAAGGTTTAAAAAATGTGAGAGCGAGACCTGCCTTTTAACCCTAACACTGCTCATGTTTAGTACTGCACTCAGTGCATGTGGCTTATTTCTAAAGGTTTCTAATAGCCGCTAAGATGGCACGCTAGTAGGCATGTCCAGCGTGTTTCTATATTTTATACATTTATTTACTCACGGTTTGATGTTTGCTGTTGGTCTTAATTGCAGTAGGCCTATATTGCAGGAATAGGTGAAGATGGTAAATATAACTGCAAGCAGCAATTGGAGGGCCCACATTTTTCAAATGTTCAAAGATGGAAGTTTTTCAGTAATCGTAGTAGTAATAGTAATAGTATCACTCAACTTTGTGATATCATTGAAGTGAATGGTAAATAATTGCAACACCAGGATGGACCAGGATTCAAACTCAGGACCTGCCAAAAGCATGTGTAGCAAAGCTGATGAAGTCTGATTTAAGACAAAA